>NC_086452.1:433474295-433774295 GCF_028390025.1 Pseudophryne corroboree | reverse complement strand
TCCTATTGAATTGCATTCTAATAAATAAAGGCAAACAAAATGGCTGCCCCACTGTCCGTAGGTAAAGGGTACACATTCATCTATGACCTTTCCTGTACCTTCCACTACAATAGCATAACATGTTGAGGACAAACTGCCCCCCCCCCCGCCACTTTACCAATACACACAAAAGGCCTTTATATACTTGGAAAAACATTAACATTTTCCATCAGACATGACGGACACAAGCTGACTGTACCCGAAGTAATACATTTTCATTTTACTCAAATGAAGTATACAGACACTTGGCCTATTCATCTAATGTCCAGATCTGCACATATTGGAGGCCAAATTGAACAAGCCACAAGGTGCATCCTCTACAGATGTGTCCTTATACATCTAGCCTCAATAATCCATGAACCACGGGATGTCTGGCGTGAGCGAGCCGGCAGTTCCCCTGCAACCCTGCTAATGTACACCATCTTTTTTTCCATGAAAATGTGTCTTATTGACATCACTAAGGAAAGAGGCACCAAACAACGCCCGGTGTTAGTAAACATGCTCATGACTGGGTCCAACTGGAAGCGCTATCTACCGTGGCTGCAGCAATGATGAGAGATGACACATCTGTAGGTCACTATTACTGAGATTTGTGAATCTCGGCAGCCTATTTTTTGTATTTTTTTACCAAAAGGAAATAAATTCATGTGTGTGACCAGATTAAGGGGGAGATGTATCAAAGCTTGGAGAGAGATAAAGTGGTGAGAGATAAACCCATCAGCTTCTGTGCATTTTACAGGCTGTGTTTGAAAAATTACAGGACCTGATTGGTTGGTGCTTTATCTTGCTCCATTTTACCTCTTTCCAAGGTTTAAGACCCTTTCCCCCTAAATTGTACTGTAATAACAACTACATCTGGGAAAGGAGCAGTAAACCTGGGAGATCACAACTTTGAAGTACGGAAATCTTTATCTGGATCAAAAAGAGAGAAAGAGGTCTAGAAGGAGAGTATAGAGCAAAGTCTTATCAACCATGGGGTTAGAAAGGCACAAACATAGAAATCCAGAGCCGGAGTGACTAGACTGTGGACATCTTGGTGCAAAACCAAATTCTTCCAGATGTCTCAGGTGCCAAGGCCAGACATATCTGGTAAGTTAATGGAGATAGGGTTAAGGCCAACCTGGTTTTTCATTCTGGACAATAAAATCCAATCGGATGGGTCTGTGGTGGGTTCAGATCAATCAGTTGGGGTGTAATGATGTGTAACGCCCGGTCATAACATCTGCATGTGGTCACCTTACAGACAATGAGATAATCGTATTGGATGGAACATATTAAGCAATTACAGGACACTCAGCTTTATGATAAGTGGTGCTCAATCCTAAATAAGTAGTAAAGCTGAACCGGTGGCAACGAGTGCTAAATCTTGGCTAAAAAAAAAACAGCACAGTGCTAGACACGGGCTGCTAAATCTTCATAGAAACAGGAAAGCAGATTCATCATAAGGTCCTACTTATTTATCAGCGCGACAGCCGGAAGGAAGGTGTAAATGTTCAATCTGACACTAATGGAGCACAGAACCTTCCTATCTTTAATAGCAGATTTTAAAAAAGCTTATTACCCCCTTTGCCATGGCCCTATAATTTAGAGAAACTGGAAAAGCTGTTAATTTAGCTTCATTAAACTGGAAGGTGCCAGTTGACACGTACTTTACAAGTGGAAGGATCCTTGGAAAGGAACATAGCAGCCGTTACAATAAATTAGCAGAATATAATAAAAACGCCACAAATATACAGCATACATCATAAATCTCAACAAGTGTACGGGTTGCCAGTATAAAAAAATGAGTAACAGCCTGTGTCTTTGGAATAAAAGTAAATATATGTTGTTTTTTTTTAGCACTCTTTGGCGTGACTAAATAGAAGCCCCTAAATCTGGGATATAAATTAGTTTCTCGTCGCAAACACAACATTCCTGTCTATGGCCCGCGTGCGTAAAGCTGCCATTCTAATTACAGATCGTTTATATGTTTTTATGTATGTGTTAACTGCATTTTCTGGCAAAACAGAAGTATTCCGAGATCTTCCATGTCACTGCCGAATAAATCACATGTTTAAAGTAACTTTCGCTGTTTTTATTGACTGCCAGCAGTCTCTGACATTCGGGTGTTAGTAAATGCTGAAGTTGCTTTGTGTTTCCATGCCTGGGCTACATCCAAATTTGTTTATAAGACCTCATATGCTCATGGATGGTTTTTACAATAGGGACCATTGATCCCTATGATTAACATTTTAACTCTAGTCATATATAAACCAAACATAGAGCAAGTAGTGTTCATGGTTCATTTAGCATACAGCGTTGTGTACACTTTACACAACAGATATTAATAGCATATGCTAAAAACACAGTATATACAGTCAGTAGCGGATCTTGCCACGGGCAAGCAGGACTTTTGCCCAGGGCGCCATCCGGAGGGCGCCGCACCAGGGCAAGATCCGCTGCTGCTGTGCCCCCCGCTGCCGCTGTGAAGAGAAACTAGACACGTGGAGAGGTCCTTTACTGTGCGGTGCGCAATGACGTCATCGCGCACCGCACATAATTTCAGTCTGTACAAGGGGCGTAAATGACCACGCCCCCTGTACGTAGCCACGCCCCCTATTGTCGCCCGGGACGCACAGCGCCCAAGAACCGGCCCTGTATACAGTAGATAACGGTGTCTTTCAATGGCTTCCAATACATCTTTGATTATGTAGGGTATTTTACATGTGATCTTGCAACTATTATATAATGTTTGTTTTTTCCTAGGGTTTCTATATCATAAAAGCTGAATTGATTTTCCAGCCCTTAGCTACAACACCGAGTGGCTAAGGGCTATATTCAATCAGGATCGGATCCATTCCGACATGCATTTGTCGGAATGGATCCGACAACCCCTATTCAATCTCATCTCAATTCGACTTTTAGCCGCGGGGAGACCAGCGGTGACAGCCGAGGGCAGACGGAGGAGAGCAGCATTACAGTAGCGCTGCAGAAGGACGTCTCACAGCCGCCAGACCTCACGGCAGTGTCCACCCGGCTCCAGCAAGCGTGACCTTGCTTGCTGGAGCCGGGTGGACGCTGCCGTAAGCGGCGCGGCTGTGTGACATCCTGCTGCAGCGTGAATCGACAGCTGTACCGCCTGTATCGTACTATTCGAGTTCCACGACTTGTCAAAAAAAACTGCTGGGACTGAATACTAATCACTATTCGACCTTAAAGAGTCGAAAACTGCCGTCTTTTCGACCCTAATTGAATATACCCCTAAGTGTATACATCCAATGCATACAGCAGAGCAGAGGTGTGTCATACCTAAGAGCAATCAATTCAATACAAATGGTTATAATGCAATTTTAGCTACAAGACTGTCTTGAGCAAAATAAAACTAAGTTGCAAAAGTGCGATAAATATCTTCAACTTTGGGCAAGGATTACAGCTAGGGTGGCCAGTCCCGGGATCGGTGGGACCCCATGATTGGAGCTTTCCGATACCGGGATTTCAGGATTAGCTTTTTCTTCGTCCCGGGATTAGCCTCCGTAGTTACAGTACTTCAACATTTGTGAAAGTAGCAAACATCAACCTCAAAAACACAGCAATACGTAATTCAGAAAAATTCTGTGCATTATGCTATGCATTAAATTCCACTCAGAACTCCTTCATGTAGTTTTAAATCAATCATTCAAAAAGTGCCTTGATTGATTGAACTGATGTGAAGGACTTCAAGTCTGATTCAAAACATATTTCCAAGTTTTCGCCTAGTGCTCCAATATAAGCTATATTTATTCTACAGCTTTTTATTTTATTTTTTTCACTGCTTATTACTATTACCACTCTTCCACCAAAAACTAAGGTCATACCTGGGTTTATTACAACCCAGGTCAGACCCCATTTACACTGCACCTTGGACCCATGTTATTCCCGGGTCTGCCCTGCATATCACTTACAGACACTCCCTTGAGGCGGTCCTCTGCATACACGGCCAATCAGCAGCTTTTAAGCATAACCCAGATAAGATAACCCCAGGTCGCACCATTTACACTGTACCCTTAAGGGGGGTACACACAGAGAGATCCGTGCTTAAAATCTCATCAGTCTGACTAGATTGCTTAGATTCTAAGCATTGATCTCTCCGTGTGTATGTCCCACAGCGATAGCGATGCGCGGCCCTGCGCATTGCTGTCGCCGGTGCTAGATTGGCCTGCATGCAGGCACAATCTAGCACATCGCGGGGGAGAGATGTGTGCTGAGAGGTCTGTGACAGATCACTCAGCACACATCTGTCAGTAGTGTGTATTGGCCATTACCCGGGTCCAGCCCTGGAATCTGTCAGGGTCAGATTCCTGGGTCATTATACTCGGGTTATTTTTCAAGGACCCTTTTGCACTGAGCCATGGCCCGGGTTAACCCAGGTTATTGTGGCAGTTGAAAAGGGGTATTAAGGCTGGGTGTGGTTCATTGGGTCGACCCTAACTAGGTCGACATTCATTAGATCGACCACTATTGGTCAACAGTGACTAGGTTGACACCTGGAATGGTCGACGCGGTCATGTCGACATGGAAAAGGTTGGCATGGAAAGGGGTCGACAGGAGTATGTTTTAAAAAAAAATTATGTTGTTTTCGTCGTAAAGTGACCGGAAACCCCAATTAGTGCATCTTGTCCCCTCGCATGGCTCGCAAGCTTCTGGCAAGGTTACTATTCCCAATCGTAGTCCACGTGGATCGTAAAGTATCAAAAAGTTAAAACTTTTTAATAAATTGTGAAAAAATCATATTGACCTTATGTGTCGACCTACTGACCATGTCGACATAAAGCATGTCGACCAATAGTGGTCAACCTAATGGCTGTCGACCTAAGTGTAGTCGACCTAAAGACCAGATACCATTAAGGCTAATGTTTCTTCTTTTTGTGTTCAATTTAGTTGCGTCAATTAAGGTTGGATGCGATCTATAACACAGACCAAAAAAAATCATTTGTTTAGTTGCCACATATATTTGAATGAATTTAGGGTATTTTGGAGTTGCTGAATTAAAAAATTAAAGTAGATTGTTTTTTTTTTTTAATTGTCCCTAGGTCTTGCAATGATGAATGCCACCAAATAATAGGGTATTTAGCTACAAGACATGCATATGGGAATCTAAGAGAACATTCTAGAAAGTGAGACACAAATATTCTAGGTGTTCACTCCGCAATCATTCTACAATATTCCCCCGCCATATATGGGGTTGATTCAATTCAGCGTGCCGTTAATAGCACTGGTAAGGAGGTCTCGGAGTGATTCAATTCAGCACACTGCTAGATCATACTATAGAAATCCGACAAAAATAGTTCCACGATGCTGTTTTGTACTTCAAACTTTTGCACAGTACTGTATATAGGGGGTATATGCAATTGCGGTTGAATCCCGTCTGGAATTCGACCGTTTTTGGATTCGACACAATTCGACAGTCGAATCCCGGCCGCCGGGACCCGAATTCGACATATTCAATAAAAAACGGATTCGACAGCCCCGCTGTCGAAAAACGGACCAATTGACGAATAGTGTGCGTCCTGGATTCGACTTCATGGACGGCACAAAAGTGTTAAAAAAAAACCTGAAAAAAATTGCTTGGGGTCCCCCCTCCTAAGCATAACCAGCCTCGGGCTCTTTGAGCCGGTCCTGGTTGTAAAAATACGGGGGGAAAAATGACAGGGGATTCCCCGTATTTTAACAACCAGCACCGGGCTCTGCGCCTGGTCCTGGTGCCAAAAATACGGGGGACAAAACACGTAGGGGTCCCCCGTATTTTTTAACACCAGCACCAGCACCGGGCTCCACTAGCTAGAGAGATAATGCCACAGCCGGGGGGCACACTTTTATACCGGTCCCTGCGGCCGTGGCATTAAATCCCCAACTAGTCACCCCTGGCCGGGGTACCCTGGAGGAGTGGGGACCCTTTAAATCAAGGGGTCCCCACCCTTCAGCCACCCAAGGGCCAGGGGTGAAGCCCGAGGCTGTCCCCCCCATCCAAGGGCGGTGGATGGGAGGCTGATAGCCAAGTGTCAGAAAAAAGAGTATTGTTTTTTTGTAGCAGAACTACAAGTCCCAGCAAGCCTCCTCCGCAAGCTGGTACTTGGAGAACCACAAGTACCAGCATGCGGGGGGAAGCGGGCCCGCTGGTACCTGTAGTTCTACTGCAAAAAAATACCCGTTTTCACCTATTTTTAAGGCATTTGGTCTGTTTCTGATCGTTTGAGTAGACACATGCACATTTGTGGCTTGCTGGAGGTCATTTTGCAGGGCTCTGGCAGTGCTCCTCCTGTTCCTCCTTGCACAAAGGCGGAGGTAGCGGTCCTGCTGCTGGGTTGTTGCCCTCCTACGGCCTCCTCCACGTCTCCTGATGTACTGGCCTGTCTCCTGGTAGCGCCTCCATGCTCTGGACACTACGCTGACAGACACAGCAAACCTTCTTGCCACAGCTCGCATTGATGTGCCATCCTGGATGAGCTGCACTACCTGAGCCACTTGTGTGGGTTGTAGACTCCGTCTCATGCTACCACTAGAGTGAAAGCACCGCCAGCTTTCAAAAGTGACCAAAACATCAGCCAGAAAGCATAGGAGCTGAGAAGTGGTCTGTGGTCACCACCTGCACAACAACTCCTTTATTGGGGGTGTCTTGCTAATTGCCTATAATTTCCACCTGTTGTCTATTCCATTTGCACAACAGCATGTGAAATTGATTGTCAATCAGTGTTGCTTCCTAAGTGGACAGTTTGATTTCACAGAAGTGTGATTGACTTGGAGTTACATTGTGTTGTTTAAGTGTTCCCTTTATTTTTTTGAGCAGTGTAGATTGTGGACCAACAGTGTTATTTATTTATTACTAGCTGAATACTTCAAGTATAATCACAAAGCTTTTATTGTACGGGAATCTGTAGTCTCTGTCTAAATTTCTGGACAACGGGATATACCTAAAAGGTATCTTTGTAATGGAAAGGATAGCTTCAGATCAATCCCATGCACCTGACAGGCTCTATGAAAATATACTTACATGTATGTTCTGACCCGCATGCACATCAAGGTACCTTTATGGGTCATCCGCCAGGATCATATGATGTAAACAAGTCCGACAGGTGAGTAAAAAATATTTTAATGTTAAAAAATTTATGGATTGCACCTCCACAACATGTGAAGAATACACAGCAAATACAAAAACTTTCTGTTTAAAAATAAAGCAAAAGCCGGATACCGGATAAAAGTCTCTGTGTGTGGGACATGCACGAGACCACGCTGCAGTCGTGGAGTCCTCAATGCGGATGGTAAAAATAAGAATTTACTTACCGATAATTCTATTTCTCGTAGTCCGTAGTGGATGCTGGGGACTCCGTCAGGACCATGGGGTTTAGCGGCTCCGCAGGAGACAGGGCACAATAATAAAAGCATTAGGATCAGGTGGTGTGCACTGGCTCCTCCCCCTATGACCCTCCTCCAAGCCTCAGTTAGGATACTGTGCCCGGACGAGCGTACATAATAAGGAAGGATATTGAATCCCGGGTAAGACTCATACCAGCCACACCAATCACACCGTACAACTTGTGATCTGAACCCAGTTAACAGTATGATAACAACGAAGGAGCCTCTGAAAAGATGGCTCACAACAAGAATAACCCGATTTTTGTAACAATAACTATGTACAATTATTGCAGACAATCCGCACTTGGGATGGGCGCCCAGCATCCACTACGGACTACGAGAAATAGAATTATCGGTAAGTAAAATCTTATTTTCTCTAACGTCCTAAGTGGATGCTGGGGACTCCGTCAGGACCATGGGGATTATACCAAAGCTCCCAAACGGGCGGGAGAGTGCGGATGACTCTGCAGCACCGAATGAGAGAACTCCAGGTCCTCCTCAGTCAGGGTGTGCCCCTGACCAAGTAGCAGCTCGGCAAAGTTGTAAAGCCGAGACCCCTCGGGCAGCCGCCCAAGATGAGCCCACTTCCTTGTGGAATGGGCTTTTACTGATTTTGGCTGTGGCAAGCCTGCCACAGAATGTGCAAGCTGAATTGTACTACAAATCCAGCGAGCAATCGTCTGCTTAGAAGCAGGAACACCCATCTTGTTGGGAGCATACAGGCTAAACAGCGAGTCAGATTTTCTGACTCCAGTCGTCCTGGAACATATATTTTCAGGGCCCTGACAACGTCAAGTAACTTGGAGTCCTCCAAGTCCCTAGTAGCCGCAGGTACCACAATAGGTTGGTTCATGTGAAAACCAGAAAACACCTTAAGGAGAAATTGAGGACGAGTCCTCAATTCTGCCCTGTCAGAATGAAAAATTAAGTAAGGGCTTTTATATGATAAAGCCGCCCATTCTGACACACGCCTGGCTGAAGCCAGGGCTAATAGAATCTTCACCTTCCATGTGAAATATTTTAATTCCGCAGTGGTGAGTGGATCACCAATGTGACTTTAGGAAACTCAAAACAACATTGAGATCCCAAGGTGCCACTGGGGGCACAAAAGGAGGCTGTATATGCAGTACCCCTTTTACAAACGTCTGAACTTCAGGCACTGAAGCCAGTTCTTTCTGGAAGAAATTTGACAGGGTCGAAATTTGAACCTTAATGGACCCTAATTTTAGGCCCATAGACAGTCCTGTTTTCAGGAAATGTAGGAAACGACCCAGTTGGAATTCCTCTGTAGGGACCTTCTTGGCCTCACACCACGCAACATATTTTCGCCAAATGCGGTGAAAATGTTTTGCGGTTACATCCTTCCTGGCTTCGACCAGGGTAGGGATGACTTCATCTGGAATGCCCTTTCAGGATCCGGCGTTCAACTGCCATGCCGTCAAACGCAGCCGCGGTAAGTCTTGGAACAGACAAGGCCCCTGCTGGAGCAGGTCCTTTCTTAAAGGTAGAGGCCACGGTTCTTCCGTGAGCATCTCTTGAAGTTCCGGGTACCAAGTCCTTCTTGACCCATCCGGAACCACGAGTATCGTTCTTACTCATCTCCTTCTTATGATTCTCAGTACTTTTGGTATGAGATGCATAGGAGGGAACACATACCCTGACTGGTACACCCACAGTGTTACCAGAGCGTCCACCGCTATTGCCTGAGGGTCCCTTGACCTGGCGCAATATTTGTCTAGTTTTTTGTTCAGGCGGGACGCCATCATGTCCACCTTTGGTTTTTCCCAACGGTTTACAATCATGTGGAAGACTTCCCGCTGAAGTCCCCACTCTCCCGGGTGGAGGTTATGCCTGCTGAGGAAGTTTGCTTCCCAGTTTTCCATTCCCGGAATTAACACTGCTGAGAGTGTTATCACATGATTTTTCGCCCAGCGAAGAATCCTTGCAGTTTCTGCCATTTCCCTCCTGCTTCATGTGCCGCCCTGTCTGTTTACGTGGGCGACTGCCGTGATGTTGTCCCACTGGATCAATACCGGCTGACCTTGAAGCAGAGGTCTTGCTAAGCTTAGAGCCTTGTAAATTGCCCTTAGCTCCAGTATATTTATGTGGAGAGAAGTCTCCAGACTTGATCACACTCCCTGGAAATTTTTTCCTTGTGTGACTGCTCCCCAGCCACTCAGGCTGGCATCCGTGGTCACCAGGACCCAGTCCTGAATGTCGAATCTGCGGCCCTTTCATAGATGAGCACTCTGCAGCCACCGCAGAAGAAAACACCCTTTTCCTTGGAGACAGGGTTGTCCGCTGATGCATCTGAAGATGCGATCCGGACCATTTTCCCAGCAGATTCCACTGAAAGGTTCTTGCGTGAAATCTACCGAATGGGATCGCTTTGTAAGAAACCACCATTTTTCACAGGACCCTTGTGCAATGATGCACTGATACTTTTCCTGGTTTTAGGAGGTTCCTGACTAGCTCGGATAACTCCCTGGTCTTCTTCTCCGGGAGAAAACAACCTTTTCTGGACTGTGTCCAGAATCATTCCTAGGAACATTAGACGTGTCGTCGGAAAAAGCTGCGATTTTGGAATATTTAGAATCCACTCGTGCTGTCGTAGAACTACTTGAGATAGTGCTACTCCGACCGCCAACTGTTCTCTGGACCTTGCCCTTATCAGGAAAGCGTCCATATTTCTTTTAGGAAGAATCATCATTTCGGCCATTACCATGGTAAAGACCCGGGGTGCCGTGGACAATCCAAACGGCAGCGTCTGAACTGATAGTGACAGTTCTGTACCACGAACCTGAGATACCCTTGGTGAGAAGGGCAAAATTTGGACATGTAGGTAAGCGTCCCTGATATCCAGTGACACCATATCGTCCTGGTTCGCTATCACTGCTCTGAGTGACTCCATCTTGATTTGAACCCTTGTATGTAATTGTTCAAATCTTTTAGATCTCACCGAGCCGTTTGGCTTCAGTACTACAATATAGTGTGGAATAATACCCCTTCCCTTGTTGTAGGAGGGGTACTTTGATTATCACCTGCTGGGAATACAGCCTGTGAATTTTTTTCCAATACTGCCTCCCTGTCGGAGGGAGACGTTGGTAAAGCAGACTTCAGGAACTTGTGAGGGGAAGACGTCTCGAATTTCCAATGTACACCTGGGATACTACGTGTAGGATCCAGGAGTCCACTTGCGAGTGAGCCCACTGCGTGCTGAAACTCTTGAGATGACCCCCCACCGCACCTGAGTCCGCTTGTATGGCCCCAGCGTCATGCTGCGGACTTGGCAGAAGCTGTGGAGGACTTCTGTTCCTGGGAATGGGCTGCCTGCTGCAGTCTTCTTCCATTTCCTCTAACCCTGGGCAGATATGACTGGCCTTTTGCCCGCCTGCCTTTATGGGTACGAAAGGACTGAGACTGAAAAGACTGTGTCCTTTTCTGCTGAGATGTGACTTGGGGTAACAAAAGTGGATTTTCCAGCTGTTGCCATGGCCACCAGGTCCGATGGACCGCCCCTTTATACGGCAATACTTCCATGTGCCGTCTGGAATCTGCATCACCTGACCACTGTCGTGTCTATAAACATCATCTGGCAGATATGGACATCACATCTACTCTTGATGCCAGAATGCAAATATCCCTCTGCGCATCTCGCATATATAGAAATGCATCCTTAAAATGCTCTATAGTCAATAAAATATTGTTCCTGTCAAGGGTATCAATATTTTCAGTCAGGAAATCCGACCAAGCCCCCCCAGCGCTGCACATCCAGGCTGAGGCGATTGCTGGTCGTAGTATAACACCAGTATGTGTGTATATACTTTTTAGGATATTTTTCAGCTTCCTATCAGCTGGCTCTTTGAGGGCGGCCGTATCTGGAGACGGTAACGCCACTTGTTTTTATAAGCGTGTGAGCGCCTTATCCACCCTAAGGTGTGTTTCCCAACTCGCCCTCACTTCTGGCGGGAAAGGGTATACCTCCAATAATTTTCTATCGGAGGAAACCCACGTATCATCACACACTTTAATTTATCTGATTCAGGAAAAACTACAAGTAGATTATTCCCACCCTACATAATACCCTTATTTGTGGTACTTGTAGTATCAGAAATATGTAACACCTCCTTCATTGCCCTTAACATGTAACGTGTGGCCCTAAAGGAAAATACGTTTGTTTCTTCACCGCCGACACTGAAGTCAGTGTCCGTGTCTGTGTCTGTGTCGACCAACTGAGGTAAATGGGCGTTTTTACAAGCCCCTGACGGTGTCTGAGACGCCTGGACAGGTACTAATTTGTTTGCCGGCCGTCTCATGTCGTCAACCGACCTTGCATCGTGTTGACATTATCACGTAATTCCTAAATAAGCCATCCATTCCGGTGTCGACTCCCTAGAGAGTGACATCACCAATACAGGCAATTTGCTCCGCCTCCTCACCAACATCGTCCTCCTACATGTCGACACACACGTACCGACACACAGCACACACACAGGGAATGCTCTGATAGAGGACAGGACCCCACTAGCCCTTTGGGGAGACAGAGGGAGAGTTTGCCAGCACACACCAAAAACGCTATAATTTATACAGGGACAACCCCTTTTACAAGTGTTTTCCCTTATAGCATTTTCACATATGTAATCATATCGCCAAATAAGTGCCCCCCCTCTCTGTTTTAACCCTGTTTCTGTAGTGCAGTGCAGGGGAGAGCCTGGGAGCCTTCCTCACAGCAGAGCTGAGCAGGAAAATGGCGCCGTGTGCTGAGGAGAATAGGCCCCGCCCCCTAAAACGGCGGGCTCTTCTCCCGGAATTTGTGAGATCTGGCAGGGGTTAAATACATCCATGTAGCCTCAAGGGCTATATGTGATGTATTTTAGCCATAAAAAAGGTATAATACATTGCTGCCCAGGGCGCCCCCCCCAGCGCCCTGCACCCTCAGTGACCGCTGGTATGAAGTGTGCTGACAACAATGGCGCACAGCTGCAGTGCTGTGCGCTACCTTATGAAGACTGAAAGTCTTCTGCCGCCTTTTTCTGGACCTCTGGACCTCTTCAACTTCGGCATCTGCAAGGGGGGTCGGCGGCACGGCTCCGGGACGAACCCCAGGGTGAGACCTGTGTTCCGACTCCCTCTGGAGCTAATGGTGTCCAGTAGCCTAAGAAGCAAATCCATCCTGCACGCAGGTGAGTTTACTTCTCTCCCCTAAGTCCCTCGTAGCAGTGAGCCTGTTGCCAGCAGGACTCACTGAAAATAAAAAACCTAACTTAAACTTTTATTCTAAGCAGCTCAGGAGAGCCACCTAGATTGCACCCTTCTCGGCCGGGCACAAAGATCTAACTGAGGCTTGGAGGAGGGTCATAGGGGGAGGAGCCAGTGCACACCACCTGATCCTAAAGCTTTTATTATTGTGCCCTGTCTCCTGCGGAGCCGCTAAACCCCATGGTCCTGACGGAGTCCCCAGCATCCACTTAGGACGTTAGAGAAAATGGCCCTTTGTCCTCCTGGTATTCCCCGACTTTGCAGGTGACGGCTTCAACGCGTTTCTGGGAAACCTTCCCCTTTTCAAGAAGTGCCGTCTGAACAGATAGATGGGGTTTTATCCCCCTGGGAGAACCCTCCCATGATCTTCATTATCCAATTGGAATAAAGAGAGTCATCCCACCCATTTTAACTTAGTCAAAGTGTCTATATTTGTGGACATTTAGAGACCTATTGTTAAAATATGTGTCTGTATTTATACTGCAAGGGATTCTAATGTTCCCTGTTAACGGGGCATGAATAAGTTAAAAAGATCAAATTCAGTTGTAATCCACATCGTGGGGGATAAAACCCCGTCTATCTGTTCAGACGGCATTTCTTGAAAAGGGGAAGGATTCCCAGAAACGCGTTGAAGCCATCACCTGCAAAGTCGGGGGAATACCAGGAGGACAAAGGACCATTTTTAACATCCGCATTGAGGACTCCACGACTGCAGCGTGGTCTTGTGCAATTCCCACACACAGAGACTCTCTTATCCGGTAACCGGTTATTGGGGGTCATTCTGACCCGATCGCACGCTGCAGTTTATCGCAGCAGTGCGATCGGGTCAGAACTGCGCATGCCATGCCAGACGGGCGACGGCCGTCGCTGCAGTACGATCATTCAGGCAGAGGCGGTCGCTGGTTGGGGGACCCACAAAACGGCGGCGTTTGGCCGCTGTTTCATGGGCGCGGTCGAGCCGCAGCGGCTGTGTGACGTCACACACTGCTGCTGCGGGCCGGGGAGCGACGAGTAGCTCCCGGCCAGCACGCTAAAGCTGCGTTGGCCGGGAGCTACACCTAAAGTGCAAAAGCATCGCCGCTGTGCGATGCTTTTGCACTTCTGCTGGGGGGGCCGGCACTGACATGCGGGGCGGGATAGCCCTGTGCTGGGCGTCCCGCCGCATGTCTATGGACATGACTGTAGCCCTGCAAAATTTTGCAGGGCTACGATCAACTCGGAATGACCCCCTTTGCTTTATTTTTAAACAGAAAGTTTTTGTATTTGCTGTGTATTCTTCACATGTTGTGGAGGTGCAATCCATACATTTTTTAACATTAAAATATTTTTTACTCACCTGTCGGACTTGTTTACATCATATGATCCTGGCGGATGACCCATAAAGATACCTTGATGTGCATGCGGGTCAGAACATACATGTAAGTGTATTTTCATAGAGCCTGTCAGGTGTATGGGATTGATCTGAAGCTATCCTTTCCATTACAAAGATACCTTTATGTGCACTCGAGATAGAAGTGTAATGTAAGTGTCTATCTATAAGGGAACGATGAGAACGCCATCAACTTGGGAGTGATTACATTCTATTTCCCACTGGATTAAATCCTATCTGAACGTTCTCTTTTTTTTCCCAGCGCTGGTTTTTAGCATTATTTTCTTGTCTAGTCTAATTGTGTAAGCTTGTGGACGTGCTTAGGCTAATCACCTGCTGCTAATAAGGAAAAATAAGCGCAAGGCTGTTTTCCATCTTTTATAACTTGGGATATACCTAAAGTTAACTGGTTAGTTTATCACAGAAGATCAGCAATTGGATTTACAACAGGACATGCTCCGCCCGCCGCTGCCAAGCTTTGTCAGGCCGCACCTCCGGACGGGCCTTCCCCAGATTGATGCTGTCAAAAGGCTGACGCTGAGGAGAATATTCCGCCTCCTTCTCTGACCCGTCCTGCCTCTGATGCTGCCCTGCTCAGTGCTGTAAATGCTGGTGCTGAGGAGAATAATCCGCCTCCTTCTCTGCCCCGTCCCGCCTCTGATGCTGCTCTGCTCAGTGCTGTAAATGCTGGTGCTGAGGAGAATAATCCGCCTCCTTCTCTGCCCCGTCCCGCCTCTGATGCTGCTCTGCTCAGTGCTGTAACTGCTGGTGCTGAGGAGAATAATCCGCCTCCTTCTCTGCCCCGTCCCGCCTCTGATGCTGCCCTGCTCAGTGCTGTAAATGCTGGTGCTGAGGAGAATAATCCGCCTCCTTCTCTGCCCCGTCCCGCCTCTGATGCTGCCCTGCTCAGTGCTGTAACTGCTGGTGCTGAGGAGAATAATCCGCCTCCTTCTCTGCCCCGTCCCGCCTCTGATGCTGCCCTGCTCAGTGCTGTAACTGCTGGTGCTGAGGAGAATAATCCGCCTCCTCTGCCCCGTCCCGCCTCTGATGCTGCCCTGCTCAGTGCTGTAAATGCTGGGATGACAGGTCAAGCTCCGCCCGCTGCATGTTAAATATGTGAGGTTTGCGGGGATAGGCTGACTCTATTCCAAAGGGCCCTAGGTCTCCTTGCTTAGCTTCTCGCTCTACTTAGGGCTTCTACTTTGAGGTAAAAAGGTAACGATTTTTGCACAACACTTAAGGGGGGTACACACGGAGAGATCCGTGCTTAAATTCTAAGCAATCTGACTAGATTGCTTAGAAGCTAAGAACGGATCTCTCCATGTGTATGCCCCACAGCGATAGTGATGCGCGGCCCCGCCTGTCGCTATTGCCAGTGCTAGATTGGCCTGCATGCAGGCACAATCTAGGAGGTCGCTCATTTCACCGCTGGGTGAAATGAGCGCCTCCCCACCACGCTCAGCACACATTGTGCTGTGTGCTGAGCGGGGGAGAGATGCGTGCTGAACGGTCTGTGACAGATCGCTCAGCACACATCTCTCCCTGTGTGTACGGGGCTTTAATGTCACTGGGAGAGCTGTCAGAACCCTTTACACAGCAGATAAGCAGTTGATGACTATCAAGCTTTTCTGTAATGCATTTAAGAGTCAAAATATGTATGTCTCCTTTCCTTCTATTGCTCTCTGAAAGGTTTGGAAATGTTTAGTTTAAGTGAAAGGTTAACCTCTGATAATTGAGACACTATCCTCTCCTGACATAGGTTGGAAATAGGTTGGTTAAGTACTTATATCTGAAATCTAAATAAATAAAAGGCAAATACCACCGACTCATCACAAAAATCTCCTAAACCATAAGGATGGACTGCCCTGCCAGTTGCAAAGCAGTCCATTAAGAGGGGAGCCACACCCAGCAATGTTTGACAGTGTTTAGGGGTGGCAGTTGATGTGGCTCCCCTATTTGAATAATGGACTGCTCTGCAACTGCCACTGGCAAGGAAGTCCAGGAACAGAGCATTGTGTCCTGCCCACTCCGCGACTTGGTATCGCTGACACCATGCATTCTTTATAGCACCGGCTGGGCGGGCTATCTTAACTCTCCTCTGTGAGGGGGGCATTCCCAATAATCATCTCCCCCCTTTTAACCCCTTTGTGGGTAGAATTTTGAAAAATCCATTCTTAGTGGGTGCCTATGTTACAAACGCAAGCTACTGTCCAAATGTCAAGTTCCTAATCCTTATGGTTCAGGAGATTCTGTGATGAGTCAGTAGTATTTTCCTTTTATATAAATAGATTGGTTCCACCAACTAGATAGAATCCAGTAATTGAGTGTTCCACCAAAGAAACAGAACAGTTGTAACTGTTTCATACATTTAATTCTTTGTAATTAACTTTCTCCTGCCCACAAAATCTGTGACAGCTGCCTCCATTATGACCCCCCCATTCCCCCCTGAAAGCTCCAGTTGTCATCGCTCATCACATATAATTTGGAACACAAAAATATTAGATTAAAAATAAAAAAAATACTGCTTGAGTTTAAAAATATCTACACGATAGTAAATAGTAAAATAACTAAGACATCCACCCAAAGAAATTTCAGCTGCCCTTGCAGTATATTCAGGCGGGAGAATCCGTTTAGAAATTTTTACTCTGCATTTTCGTCACTGCTTACAAGTGAGGGGAAAAAACTAAAACATAAATTATACGTTAACTCCAGCTGTTACATATTGGCTTACAGTCTATAAAAAAAAAAGTTCAAAATCTGTTTCCTTAAAGCAAGGAAATGTGGAAAAAGGCAACTCTGCCAGTGGAAACATTGAACAGTGCAGAACTCACACTGCGGTTTCTTGTCAAGGCAGCAAAGTTCTGCAAAAAAGGGAAATTCTGCCAACTAAAATACTGTTTTCTTTCACACCCAAGAACAAACTCTGTGCATGGTAAAGGCTTCCTGAGGGAGCTCTGCAGCTGGAGCTGACCGTATCAAAGGTAACTCCGATGTCACAGCTACTGTAAACGCTGCACTCATTTATCTATCAGCAGCTAACGAGCAATAAAACCAACTGCAATCTTTTCCTGAGTCCAAAGAAGGAGATTGATGACTACATTGGACCAGTGGAAGTATCCACCTGCCCATCCCCCAATCGCATTAAACCCCCAAAGTATTGACATTATGAAAGGTTTCCTATTGGCCTAAGTCATAGTAGCTTGCAGACTGTATACACAACAAACCATTTATTTGTGCAATGGGGGTCATTCCGAGTTGATCGTAGCTGTGCTAAATTTAGCACAGCTACGATCATCTTCCCTGACATGCGGGGGGGACGCCGAGCACAGGGCTAGTCCGCCCCGCATGTCAGTGCCGCCCCCCCCCCCCCCCCCCGCACAAATACAAAAGCATCGCACAGCGGCGATGGTTTTGTATTTGTGGAGTAACTCCTGCGGTCGGCCGGGTAGTTGCGTATCGCTGCCGGCACCCGCACCCCCCCCCCCCAACGGTCCGGCCACGCCTGCGTTGGTCGGACCGCACCTACTAAACGTCGGCTTAACGCCGCCGTTCAGCCCCCTCCCACCCAGCGACCGCCTCTGTCTCAGAGGCGATCGCTGGGCAGCGACGACTGCCATGTTCCAACCCGATCGCTGCGCTGCGACAAACTGCAGCGAGCGATCGGGTCGGAATGACCCCCAATGTACAATATCCTGTGTAGTAGTATAGTAGACTGGTTTTCACAATTGATTACTGTCCGTTTAAATTAACCCAACAGAGGCACAATGGGGGAGGTGTATCAAACCTCTAAAGAGGACATGTGAAGTCCTCTTTAGAAGGTCACACTGTACCTTAACACCTGCTCCTTCTCCATTGAGACACTTTAAAATGGGCGCAGTGGGCAGAGGTAAGTGAGCATAAGCGTGCGCAGCACATTTTATTAGGGGGTGCTCTCTTGGAGGGGTGTGCCTAGCACCGCCTTTTGGGCGTGTCTTGCACCCTCTATTCACGGTCAACGCAATATAAAATATCCACCCTTGTACCAATCCTAATAATGCAGATGCATTGTCAAATGTTGTGGTGTGCACCAAGCTGCAGTCACTCACTGACACGGACAGTCGCAGACTAGTTACTGCTGCTGCTGGAAAAACGCGTTATGTGTCAAAGCTGCTGCCGACCGCCTGCCAGAATTGAATTTGTCTTCCTAAGAGGAACGCTGGCTGCATGCTGCTCCTCATCAGTGGCTGGCGTTGGCATAGAATAGAAGGAGAGAGGTGGGCGTGTGACGGGTGGGCGTGCGAGCAGCATGATGTCATATCACGCTGTTTTTGTACATTGAGGTGGAGCCGGAGTTTGAAAGCCGGTGGCAGTGGCACCCTTGATTAACCCAGGCATCCGTTCAGTAATGCAGTCCTGACAGGGTGCAACGCAGAGGGGACATTAATCAGCCTGCTCAGTGATCGCTGCATCAGGCATGTGAGATCGGGTTGCCGGACATTAGGGGGTGCCTGTGCGCACCAGGCACCCCCCCTGCGCACGCCTATGTAAGTGAGGCAATCAAACAAAAGACGCAAACTCCGTGATTGATACCCCTGTTTGGTCCTTCGGCTTACAGAACCTTCTGAATCATCACAGTTTTGTGCTGGGTCTCCAGGCAAACTCTGGAGCCATAGGAAAAATGGATGCATTACAGCAGGTGTGGTCTAAAAGAGATAAGGTTATTAGATTGTTAATAGGGCGGCACCATATGGTTGACAGGGTAAAAGCGGTCAACAGCCAAAAGTAGACAGTACAAAAGGAAGACAGGGTGAAAAAGTCAACATGAAAATTGTCGACACAATTTTTTGGGTGTGTCATTGTGTATGTTTCATCACCTGTGAACCCCCTCAGTGAAAACATGTACCCTCATGAGCTCACTTTGCTCACCACGCTTTGGGTAAGGTGTCTCGTTCCACTACTGCTGCACAGGTCACTATTCCCAATTGTAGTCCAAGTGGATGGTAAACCAAGAGAAAGTTGAAAAAAAATTGCTGACACTGACTTGTCGACCTTTTGACCCGATTGACCATATGGTGTGGACCTATTGACTGTCTATCTAGATATTGAACCCATCACAGCTCAGGGGAGGGGACAGGCAGAGAAACCAATCCTGCCTCATGTTTCAAAAGATTCCATGACTCACCCTACTCTTGCCTCCTCCAGTCCAGAGTCCACTCCAAAAGAACAGCAACAGGACGTGCACACACAGGACAGCTTCACTTCTGGCAGCAAGGAATCACTGGACAGTGGCAGCTTGGCTTGCCTTTGGCAGAGCTGCAGAGTGTGGTGCAAGTAGGGCCAGCCCAGGCAGGAGCAGTATCAGTGCACTCCTTTCCCGACTCACAGTCCCACGAAGGACAGTCAAAGCAGTGATGAGCCTCCTTCAGCCCCTCTCTGGCCACAGGCGCCGCTAAGTGTGACTCTCTCACTGACACAGTCGCCAGTCCACTACGCTGGCTGCTCGCCAGTCCTCCTCCGCTTGAGCGGGCTTGTGTGGCTAATGGATCAGGCTGGCACGGGGCTTCACAGCGTGACCTGTCTGACATCATGCCGCACAGCGTCTGAGCTGAGTGCTGCTAGAGCACAGCGCTTTCCGGCTGGAAAAAAGAGGTGCGCATGAGCACTATAATCGCGCAAATCCCGGCATTGGAGGCTCCAATCCCAGGATTTAAATACCGCACATTTTTTGGGCCTAAATCCCAGGATCCACCAAACCCGATCCCAAGATTGGCCTCCCTGCGAACAGGTTAGTAACATTAGGATGAGGTAGTAATGGAAACTTAGGGCCTAATTCTGAGTTGATCGCAGCAGCAAATGTGTTAGCAGTTGGGCAAAACCATGTGCACTGCAGGGAGGGGCAGATATAACATGTGCAGAGAGCGTTAGATTTGGGTGGGGTATGTTCAAACTGAAATCTAAATTACAGTGTAAAAATAAAGCAGCCAGTATTTACCCTGCACAGAAACAAAATAACCCACCCAAATCTAACTCTCTCTGCACATGTTATATCTGCCCCCCCCTGCAGTGCACATGGTTGTGCCCAACTGCTAACAAAAATCCTGCTGCGATCAACTTGGAATTACTGCTGCGATCAACTCTGAATTAGCCCCTTAATGACAAACAGAAGCAGTCCGTTACTTTCTTATTTATTAATTACTCCAATTTTAGTGATCTGTTATGTTATTAAACAATCTACACAAAGTGATCGTATTCATTCTGGTCATTACAGGTGGGAAATACCCTGCAGTGGTGAGGATACAGATTGCTGTGGTGAGGTGTAAACTGGAGTTACCTCTGTAGTGTATCAATCTTCTCACTTCTTCCTTCAGTGGCAGCTCTCAGCTGAGACAACCTCTGGCAGAGAGGCAAGGTTTCTCCAACCAAACCACAGATAATGAGAGACAAATTGACCTTTCATACAGACTACAATGGGCCACTATAATGAAATTATTAATTTGCATTACAGTCACAAAAACATAGAATATAGTGCCTAATTCAGATCTGATCGCAGCAGCAATTTTGTTAGCTAATGGGTAAAACCATGTGCACTGCAGCGGAGGCAGATATAGCATGTGCAGAGAGTTAAGGGGGGTACTCACGGAGCGATCGCTGCTTAAAATTTTAGCAATCTGACTAGATTGCTTAGATTTTAAGCAGTGATCACTCCGTGTGTACCCCTCGCAGCCATAGGGCTGTGCATCGCTATTGCTGGTGCTAGATTGGCATGCAGGCCAATCTAGCAGGTCGCTCACTTCACACGCCGGGTGAAATGAGCGCCCCCCCCCCCTTCTCCCCCCACTGCTCAGCACACATCTCTCCACCAATCGTGCCGTGAATACGGCCCTTTAGATTTAGGTGGGGGGTGTTCAAGCTCAAATCTAAATTGCAGTGTAAAAATAAAGCAGCCAGTATTTACCCTGCACAGAAACAATATAACCCGCCCAAATCTAGCTCTCTCTGCAAATGTTATATCTGCTCCACCTGCAGTGCACACAGGGCCTAATTCAGAGTTGATCGCAGCAGCAAATTTGTTAGCAGTTGGACAAAACCATGGGGTCATATTGAGTTGATGGCTCGCATCCGATTTTCGCAGTAAAAAATGGCAAAACTGCGCATGCGTATGTACCGCAATGCGCAGGCGCGTCATACAGGTACATAGAGGATCGGTGCTGAGCAATGGATTTAGCAGTGGATTCCATTCACATAGCCGATCGCAAGGAGATTGAAAGGTAGAGGGCGTTTATGTGTGTCAACTGACCGTTTTCTGGGAGTGTTTGGAAAAACGCAGGCGTGTCCAAGCGTTTGCAAGGCGGGTGTCTGACGTCAATTCCGAACACAAACAGGCTGAAGTGATCGCAAGGGCTGAGTAAGTCCAGACCTACTCTAAAACTGCACAAAATGTTTTTTGCGGAGCTTGGCTGCAAAGGCATTCGCACACTTGCAAACCGAAACTACACCCCTCCGTGGGCGGTGACTATGCATTTGCACGGCTGCTAAAAGTAGCTAGCGAGCGATCAACTCGGAAAGAGGGCCCATGTGCACTGCGGGGGGGGCAGATGTAACATGTGCACAGAGAGTTAGATTTGGGTGGGGTGTGCTCAAACTGAAAGATAAATTGCAGTGTAAAAATAAAGTAGCCAGTATTTATCCTGCACAGACACAAAATAACCCACCCAAATCTAACTCTCTCGGCACGTGGTATATCTGCCACACCTGCAGTGCACATAGGGGGGTCATTCCGACCCGTTCGCACGCAGCGGTTCTTCGCTGCGGTGCGAACGGGTCGGAAATGCGCTTGCACGGCGGACACATTGCGCACGCACGTCGTTGCCTGGTGACAATCGCCGCCGGGCAATGCCGCTGGCGACAAATGTGATCGGAGCGGCAATCGCAAGAAGATGAACAGGCGGGAGGCGTTCCGGGGCGGACACTCACTGTTTCCAGCCAATTTCGGGGAGTGGTAAGAAAAATGCAGGCGTGTCCAGGCGAACGGAGGGCGGATGTCTGACGTCAAAGCCGGGACCTGCATTGCTGGATCCGTCGCACAGGGTAAGTAGCTCTAGGGCTGGTCTTGTTTTGTGTTAAACTTTTTTAGCATAGCAGGGCTGCACAAGCGTTCGCAGCCCTGCTATGCTAAAATACACTCCCCCATAGGTGGATATTAGTTGATCGCACCAGCAGCAAAAAGTTGCTTGGTGCGATCAACTCGGAATGAGGGCCATGGTTTTTCCCAAGTGCTAACAAATTTGCTGCTGCGATCAGATATGAATTACCCCCATAGTTCACACATTTGCATAAGAAATGCTTTCTACTAAATATTGCCATATTAAGTACTACACTAACTATGCCATAACAAGTGGACAAATGAGCAATAAGTATAATTTTGCAATATTACTACTAGGGTGACCATATTATCCCTTTTACCTGGGGCACTCATGGATTACACAGGTTCTGTGGCTGATTAAAACCTGCTGAAATGTAGGCTTGAAGTCAGCCAGCCACAAAACCTGTGTAATCCATGAGTGTCCCCGGTAAAAGGGCTAATATGGTCACTCTATAAATTACTACAAAACCTACTAACTACTTGGGCATTCAATAATCAACTAACTATGGGGGTAATTCCAAGTTGATCGCAGCAGGATTTTTGTTAGCAATTGGGCAAAACCATGTGCACTGCAGGGGAGGCAGATATAACATGTGCAGAGAGAGTTAGATTTGGGTGGGGTGTGTTCAATCTGCAATCTAATTTGCAGTGTAAAAATAAAGTAACCAGTATTTACCCTGCACAGAAATAAAATAACCCACCCAAATCTAACTCTTTCTGCACATGTTATATCTGCCTCCACTGCAGTGCACATGGTTTTGACCAATAGCTATCAAAAATCCTGCTGCGATCAACTTGGAATCACCCCCCTTTGTCCTATCACACTGTGTGCTCTAAACGGGATGTAAATACTATCTGAAATGTCCAATACACTCTTCCAGATTAGGAACTTTTTTACTTGACTTGCATGACGGTAACCCGGTTTGCTAGGAATCATTGCGCGCACATTTAGGGCCCATAAAACATGTGTTGCAGTGCTGTTATGTGTAGTACTTAGGGGCTAATTCAGACCTGTGCGTGTTTGCACAGCAGCGATTAGTTCTGAACTCTGTCTTAGCCCTGCGATCGCCTCTGCCTGATTGACATCAGTTTGACTGATTGACACTGATTGACTGAAGCATCAGTAGTCATGGGCAAATCGGGCACCAGAGAAATTGAGACTATGCAAAATGCGCAGTGTTACTGAGACTGATTTTGTCACAATTATTCATTCTTTAGTTATCTCATACAGAAGAATTTACAAAGGGGAAAGGCCATATCTGACTAGGGGAAACGTATTGGGAAGAAGGGCCATATCTGACTAGGGGAAATGTATTGGGAAGAAGGGCCATAGCTGACTAGGGGAAACGTATTGGGAAGAAGAGCCATATCTGACATGGGGAAATGTCTTGGGAAGAAGGCCATATCTGACTAGGGGAAATGTATTGGGAAGAAGGGCCATAGCTGACTAGGGGAAATGTCTTGGGAAGAAGGGCCAAATCTGACTAGGGGAAATGTCTTGGGAAGAAGCCCATATCTGACTAGGGGAAATATCTTGGGAAGAAGGGCCATATCTGACTAGGGGAAATGTATTGGGAAGAAGGGCCATATCGGACTAGGGTAAATGTATTGGGAAGAAGGGCCATATCTGACTAGGGGAAATGTATTGGGATGAAGGGCCATATCTGACTAGGGAAAATGTATTGGGAAGAAGCACCATATCTGACTAGGGAAAATGTATTGGGAAGAAGACCATATCTGACTAGGGGAAATGTATTGGGAAGAAGGGCCATAGCTGACTAGGGAAAATGTATTGGGAAGAAGGGCCATATCTGACATGGGGAAATGTTTTGGGAAGAAGGCCATATCTGACATGGGTAAATGTATTGGGAAGAAGGGCCATATCTGACTAGGGAAAATGTATTGGGAAGAAGACCATATCTGACTAGGTAAAATGTATTGGGAAGAAGGGCCATATCTGACTAGGGAAAATGTATTGGGAAGAAGACCATATCTGACTAGGGAAAATGTATTGGGAAGAAGGCCATATCTGACTAGGGAAAATGTATTGGGAAGAAGACCATATCTGACAAGGGAAAATGTATTGGGAAGAAGACCATATCTGATTAGGGGAAATGTATTGGGAAGATTAGCTGCAAGGTAGAGATCCATCTCCCACATTACCCCCCAAAAAGTCTGAGCTTTACCAAGATAACTTCAAGTCACCATTTGCTGGAATGTATTTTAAGGTAAAGGAGGGTGTTGGGGGCTGTCTGCCCCAAAGTGAAGTGACCATCCCTGTGTAGTGTTATCACACTTTTTTTTCCGCTGCATACACGCACACTGTTCCACTTAGGGGCATCTACAAGTTGGGAGGAACGCCTCGAGTCTAAGGATAACGAACGTTTGTGATGCAACTTATATAGGTTCTACTTGAATTTCCCACTATTGAGTAGGATAGATTTTTGCCTTTAAACACATCAAACAAAACTTGCATACAATAAATAAATCACAAAAACTCAAGAAAGTCAAAACTAAAAGAATGGATTTGTGTGATATTAACAAATTACTTGCAATGCCATCTGAAAACCAGTATATTGGGGTTTTAAAAATGATACAGGTTGAGTATCCCTTATCCAAAATCCCATATTTTTGGGTCCCCTACTGAGATAATGACATATATATTATATATTATGTGTATATATAGATATGGGTGTGGTTCATCAAATCTACAGTATCTAGGTCGACAATGTTTAGGTCGACCACTATAGGTAGACAGTCACTAGGTCGACATGGATGGAAGGTCGACAGGGTTTCTAGGTCGACATGTGCTAGGTCGACAGGTCTAAAGGTCGACATGAGGATTTTTTATTTTTTTTTGTCGTTTTCTTCGTAGAGTGACCGGGATCCCAAATTAGTGCACCGCGTTTGCTCGCCATGCTTCGGGCATGGTGCCTTCGCTCCGCTACCGCTTCGCTCGGCACAGATTACCGTTCCAATCGTAGTGCACGTGGATCGTTAAGTATGAAAAAATTCAAAAAAAGAAAAAAAATGTGAAAAACTCATGTCGACCTTTAGACCTGTCGACCTAGCACATGTCGACCTAGAAACCCTGTCGACCTTCCATCCATGTCGACCTAGTGACTGTTGACCTATAGTGGTCGACCTAAACATTGTCGACCTAGATACTGTCGATCTTCAGACCGGATCCCATAGATATATTATATAGATATATAATATAATATATATGTGTGTGTGTCTTTATCTTAGTAGGGGAGCCTAAAATGTGTGATTTTGAATTTTGGATTTGGATATTATAGATACATTTAGGGTAAGCACAATTTCTCTTCCTAAAGGATGTCAGTCAGCCAGGCTGGTAACACGCTACTTTTACATTGATAAAGACCCCCGTGTATTGCTTCTTCCTACCTGGCCTGGGCACAGGTGGAAATAATGAACCCAGTTAAACTTTCTCCTCTTATTTTCCTATTTCAGGCCAGAATCCTCCGAAGTCCGTCTGCTGCCAATAACCAGGCACAGTATTGGTAGCCGGGCCACAGGGTTCAAGCAGACTG
Organism: Pseudophryne corroboree; assembly: GCF_028390025.1. Classification (NCBI taxonomy): domain Eukaryota; kingdom Metazoa; phylum Chordata; class Amphibia; order Anura; family Myobatrachidae; genus Pseudophryne; species Pseudophryne corroboree. Next base: position 433,748,584 of record NC_086452.1, on the reverse strand, counting down.
CAGTGCACTCCTTGACTGAACATCTGGTCATGAATGAAAGGATTGCCCGGTAACTCTCAACATTGGGCAGCTGATAAAAAATTCAACGTTTTACTATTTGGCAGCATTGTTTCCGAGAATCCTCTTGAGTCTCCTGAATTATATTAAGAAACATTCACTGCAGCCATGTATATCTGTTAGAACAGCTGGTGCTGAAAAAGATCCTTCTCTTCGTGCTGGGGGACAGAGAAATGTGCATCTTCTGCTGGATTTGTCCTTGAAAACTTAGCCCTGTCTGTAAGGTACTAACTGGAATGATAAACAGCAGCATTGGCACCACGTACGATGAAGGCATCCGGCTTGTGCACTATACTCAACGCAGCCCATCAGTTCAGTAGGAATTAGTACCGTATACTTGCGGCCGTGTTTTACCACCAATCTGGGAGATTCTGGAGTGCAGGTATCGTGTCAACGTGACCCCGGCCTCCTGCGGTATTGTCCTTTGATGTTTAGCATTGAACAGCGTGGGCCGGGCCATAATGATGGGATTTGCTGTGAAACGCGTTATCAAGCTCCGTCCACTTCACTATGGATGGAATGCGGAAGGTGGCACCAATATTTGTGGGAAATCCACAATATTTGGAGTCTCCTGGACTTTCTGGGAGAGTGCACAAAAATGTAGTAATGTCATGGAGGCACGAGGCACCGTTTGCCTCTTTGAAATCACTACTGAATTGATAAGGTGCACCCCCACTGTGCCTTATGCCTCAGTGATGCCCTAGTAAACTGAAAGACAGAATGGTCTTAAATACGGATAAAAACCGGACAACAGGACTTCAAGCAAATTTGTTGTTAAAATGAAAATACACTTTGGTAGACATTCAGTTTGGATGGGCCCGTTTTGAATACTCACTTGTGCCCAGCATTATAACTGCCCATTTGTTTGCAATATCCCTAAATAGTAGATTAAGGGGTATATTCAATTAAAGTTGTATCCATTCCGACATGTATTTGTCGGAATGGATCCGACAACCCCTATTCAATCCCATCTTAATTCGACTTTTTCAAGTCGAATTTAGATGGGACGCAGAGGAGGAGAAGGGGGGCGAGCCGCGGGGGGATAGCCGGCGGGCATACAGGGAAGATCAGCGCTACAGTAGCGCTGCAGCAGGATGTCATTCAGCCGCCCGACCTCACGGCAGCTTCCACCCGGCTCCAGCAAGCTGCCGTGAGATCGGGCGGCTGAGTGACATCCAGCTACAGCGCTACTGTAGCGCTGATCTCCCTGTATGTCCGCCGGCTGTCCCCCCGTCTCCCCCCCCCTCGCCTCCTCTGGGTCCGCATCTCAGTCTGACATCATTTTGATGTCGGACTGAGATGGTGAAAAAGGGGGCCAAAATGTTTTCGACACAAGCACGTGGATCGGCAGCTATTCCGCCGATCCACATGCTTTTCGACAAGACGAATTCATCGACTTGTCGAAAAATTTAGGGAAATATTGAATAGATCAAATCTGGATTCGACCTTAAAAAGTTGAAAACTGCAGTCTTTTCGACAGACGGCAGTTTTCGACTTCAATTGAATATACCCCTTAGTGTCAACAGCATGGGTATAATAAATTATGCATACAAGCCCCATAGCATCAAGACTACGAAAACAACACTTAAATAAAATAAATTCTGCTTATAAACTATGTACACGTTAAGGTCATGTTTTCAATGTGCGCAGTATTCACTTCTTGTCTTTTTTTTTCTCTCTGAAATTCCCTAAGAAACAAAGCTTGAAAAACACTTAAATGTTAATAACATAATGAAGCCTTCTTTGTCAACCATTAACTGTATCTGAGGCTTCATAAGAACAAATGGGAAATCCATATGCCAATTTACTGTTACACGACACACCAGGATAGGTCATGTCAGCCATATTGCTTGTGAAAATAAGCAGTTCTGTTCAGGTTTATCCTGTCAATCCGCATTAAGAAATGTTTTCACGACATACACGTAACTGCAATTATTACTCATATACCCTACGTGTTGTTATTTTTTTTTATATATTTCTTTAAAAGGAAGTGGTTAGAGTAAGACATTTTTCTAAATTTAGCTCATTATCTATGCAGTAGAAATTTCACGTCTGTGTGTCTCAGAGCGTGCATATTTCTCCATGGTAACAAAGCTATGATTAAAACAACATTCGGAATCAGCATTGAAGACCACCTGTTACGCAGAAGAGACCAAAACCAGGACACACACACACAAAAAAAAAGATAATCTATACATACATGCATTTTCATCTGTTCCAATATAGATGTGTTCATTAACCTCAAGCGCTTGTAATAGAACACAGTTTTCAGGATCACCTAACAACAGCACTAGTGCATTAATTAGAGGCTCACTCATCCCTAAACCAGGTACAGTCTATGACATAATTGGGCCGATATTTGGCTGCTCAGTCCAGTAGTGTCAGAGGTTGTGCGCTGGTTCAGGGCCAAACACCATTCCAACAGCAGTTGGATCGGATGATTGGTTCTGAACTGCTCTCCAAAATGAGCGGATATTGTGCACATTTGTAGTGTGTAAGGAATTCCCATTGTCTTTCTGACATTTCTGCTGATGGTTCATTTATATAAAAAAGTCTCCTTTGTGATGATCTTGGGATAGATAATCATTCAGATTGGAATGGCAAACCACTAGTGTGTATGAAACCGGTGCAAGGAAAGGGATGAGCAATACACCCCCAAACCTCTTCCCCCCCAGGAACATAGACCACTCCCCACCCCGGATACAGACTACTTGGCCTGGCATTGGTCACTACTGTTTTCTTCTCCCCACATTTCAGCCGACTCCCATGTTGATAGAGCAGTTTTGCAACGGCCATCTTAGATTCAAAGAGAGGCTACCACTGATATGCAGGGTGGACATGCTTTTTGTAGAGTCTAGGGCTGCTTAAGGTGTGTGCAGGTGCACACACTGTGTGCATAACTATAGCGTATGCTCAGAATCCAATGTTCTCAAGACTGTTAGTGAAAACGAGCATGTGTGTTCCTAGCTTGGGTTTAGTGCTATAGTGATCATGTGACTGAGCAGGCACACTATCGATCATGACTGCTGCACTCTTGTAAAGCATCTGAGCTGTTGTATGGTTCCCTAGCAGACAGTTCTGGATGGCTCTAGATGGCTAAAGGTAGAAGCAAGACTATCACAGATGCACCCTCTACGAGCCCACAGAGCAACCAAGAAGCAATGGCAGATGTTGAAATGCAGATAGATAGATAGATAGATAGATAGATAGATAGATAGATAGATAGATAGACACATACATACATCTCTCATACTAATTCTTTTATTCTAGTTCTAAAAAATGTTGTCTTTTATAAAAAAAAATTCTTTTATATATTTTTTAATTTGCTCTTTGTGTTTCTGTGCAATTTTGAATGAATCCCCTGTATTTTAAGATTACAATTTATCTTCTAAACTTTTTAACAGAAAGTCATCATCACCCTTTTTTTCATTATAATATAAATTGTATTTGTTTTATTTTAAATACATACTTTTATTCAAACACTGTTGGTCATTGATACCCCTATTCCCCCATATTCATATTCATTCACACAGCACCTTACCCATGCTGAATATCTAGGGGCTAGCTGACACCCTATAGTAATAAGATAGTGTTTGCAATAGTCAATAGTGACTAATTATTTTGTTTTCTCACATTCATATGTGGCGCTATACTGCCATTGCTCATATGTATATATATATATATATATATATATATATATATATATACACACACACACACACACACACACACACACACATACATACACATATATATATATATACATACATACATATATCTATATATATATATATATATATATATATATATATCTTCCCATGACATAATAGCCTATACTAGTCCCCTTCCCTACAACAGCTATATACATTTTGTGGCTCCATTCTGTGCTTCATAGTCATTTATTTATGTAGTTGGGGGTAATATTTACTTTCTTTGCCTTGGGATACAAGACAAAAGTCAGTTATATTCAATACAAAGAGCATAGCAAAACTACACACTGTCACTGATGATAGAAAGGCATGAATAAGAAGCACAGAAACAAACATAATTCCTAGCAAATCTTGCAGGAAAGAATAGATAAGTCAACACAAGTTTCTATCAGGAACATCTACATGAAACATATTGTAAAATTATCATTTTAAAGTACCACACCTTTGGCAGATAAAAACAATCGAATCTTCTATGATAGTTGGACCATATTCCTTTAGAATCAGTAAAATTATGTATGCATTGTAAATATGCAGAATTATATGTTTCTCCTCTTTTTGCCTAGATTTAACCCATGGAGACGGGGGTGGGTTGGGGGGGTCACTCTGAGTTGATCGCTCGCTGACGATTTTTGCAGCGCAGCAATCAGGTAAAAAAACTGCAAAACTGCGCATGTGTATGCACCCCGATGCACAGGCGAGTCGTATGGGTACAAAGAGGATCGATGCTGGGCGATGGATTTAGCAAATATTCCATTCGCACAGCCAAACGCAAGGTGACTGACAGAAAGAGGGCGTGCATGGGTGTCAACTGACCGTTTTCTGGGAGTGTTTGGAAAAATGCAGGCGTGTCCAGGAGATTGCAGGGCGGGTGTCTGACATCAATTCCGGCACCAAAAAGACTGAAGTGATTGCAAGGGCTACTCTGACACTGCACAAAATGTTTTTGCTGCGCTCGGCTGCAAAGGCGTACGCACACTTGCATAGTGAAAATACACTACCCCGTGGGCGGCGACTATGTGTTTACACGGCTGCTAAAAGTAGCTAGCGAGCGATCAACTCAGAATGATCCCCTAGGTGCATGGTGTTGCATAATCACTACAAACAATGATAAGGTATTACAACTGCGCTCCCTCTTTTCTTGCTGGTTACATCCTGCTAATACAAGCCAGCTGCCTTTTCAGAGAAGCTGGAAATTCTCGGACAGATTTGCAATTTAATAGAATTTGACCACTTTTAAAACCCCATTCTTCTTCCCCAGGCTGACAGGACTTGGGTTCAACTGAAGCAATGGGAATTTATGTTTTGCTGCTCAAGTTATTTGTAGTTTATACAAAACAAAATAAGTTAAAACAAACCATAAAATGGCCTGTTTGAGTTTTCTACATTGTACGGTGACTTTATTTTAGATCTTTGGAAACAGTGAACATTACTGTTTGCGTTCAAAGAAAACGGTTTAAAATACTATACAATGTAGTCATTTAAGTATGAACCATCTTAAACTTGGGCAAATTTCGATTTAAAAAATTATATTCTATCAACAATTCAAAAATTCATTGATAATTTTTGTACTTTAGAGACAATTCAATGAACGGGTTCGATAAACACTGCAAAACAACTTTGGCCATCACTATAACCTGTTACGGTAAAGTAGTTAGCATGTTTAACCCATATGGTGCAGAGTATTTTTGTGGCACCTTATAAATAGTTAATAATAATTAAGATTGCTATTCTTCATTTCTTGTGGTCATTCACGCTTATGACGTCAGGATCTCAACACCCGCTCCAAGTGAGCTGATTAGGGAATTGTGGTACAAAGAAAGAAACAGAGAACTTCCAAACTAAAAAGACTATTTAATAAAGTAACCTAAGAACTTCAAATTGACTAAATAAATCCTTCTCCTACTATTGAGTGGTGTAATGTGTATTGGTAGAGCACAGGTTTTAGGCACTGTGCCTGTCTTACCAATTACTCTCCTGATTGACATCTCAGCTATTATTTGTCTTCATTAGTGACAATCAAGATATTACTGCAGTTAAACTTCTGTAGAAGATAATTAAACTACCTAGGAGATGACTACTTGATCATCCATGCTGGAGCTTAGCGTGTAAATCTCTGGATTTCTGTCTGCTCTTCGCAGTGTTGGAGGGGGCAGTTAGAGCAGGCTTCACATAGCTGGAAGTAAATAGCATTGGATTATGAGTGAGGGTTGGTAGGTCAGACATTTAAAATTGAACAAATGTGGAAGAAAATATGCAATTAAAAAGGGAGACATACAGTACACTGTCTTGGCATCCCGATTTTTGAAATACTCAACGTTATCGAGAAATTGCTCAATGCCTGCTGCAGGGTAACGCTGTACCCCTGTGTAATGTGTAGTTTGAGACAGTCAAACATGATCATCTGGCGGGTGGAAATTGGCGCTGTGAGCTCATAGCGGTAGAGGGAAAAAAAACCCATTATGCAAACAGGGGAGCTATCTTACTGGTTTTAATGTATGGATTACTACTTATACATAAGTAAATATAATTACTAAACTTAAAAGATTCTGCCTCTTGTAAAAGACAAAATTAATATCAGAAGTTTTAGAGATGGGGAATGCTCAAGTGTATCCCACAAGTCAAAGTTGTCTTTTTTTTTTTTTTTTTAACAAGAGGGGGGGGGGGAAAGGGGGGGGGGGGGGGTCTTTATCCACAACCATTTTTGCTGGGACGATGACTCCATCAAGTGGCACCCGCTTGCTAAAGAGAAACCATCATGGTCTTATGAGTAAAGGCTGCACACCATGTAGAACATTGCCATCAATGACCATGGATCAAAACACACGGAAGACAGTCATGTGGGTTGAACCAATATTCAGATAATAAACTAGGAGCCAGTGACATCACGGAGGAGACAAGCCAGCATAACATCATTGGATCCTAGGGAACCTTTTTGGCTTCAACCTCATGAATATTGGTTCAGCCTACCGAAAAATGCTGCCTCTGCTATATAATGTTGATAAAGACGCAAGGCTAACAGATTTGCTGAAACCTCTGATGTATTCCAGATTAAACACACAATATGCACCATTAAACAGTTACGCTGTACATAAATAAAGCTGTTTTTGAATTGTTGAGGTGATGCTATAGATATATACTTCCAGTAAGCATTTTATCAGCCTGTACAGAACCCTGAACTCCACCCCATCGAACACCTTTGGGATGACTCGGACTTCCCTGTATGAGCCAGGCCTGATCACCCAGCATCAGTGCTTAAGATAACCAATGCTCTTGTGGCTGAATGAATATAAATCCCTGGCAGCCATGTTCCAAAATCTAGTAAAAAGCTTTTCCAGAAGAGTAGAGGCCACAATAGCAGCAAACTCCATTTTACTGCTTATGGAAATAGGTGTTCAAAAAGTACATTTGGGTGCAATTGGGTGTCCACATTATGTAGTATAATATACTACAAAACAGGCAAGGTTTGGCATTACACCCGTCTACAATATAGGAAAATATGGTACTTTGCTCTTAAAGAGACTACCCGGGATTGCCTGCTATTTGTCTTTTTTTTTTTTAATGCAGATAATGGTTTCTGTTGCAAAAAAAAATTACAGTTGTGCTACCTGGCTCCGCCCACTTTGCTGTTTTATCGGTACGTTGCTGTAAATGATTACTCTGCTGTAGTTCGGTATTTTTGCGCTGTGGTCGTTATTAGATGGAAGGGGTTATCAAAATTTGGGATCTGCCCTGGATGGAGAGAGAGGCTGTGGAATTTCCCCATCAGAAGAGCATTTTGAGGAGTGCCAAGATGTGCACCTTACCATAAATAAAAATAATATTGCTACAGACCGAAATGTTAGTTTTGTTAGGGAGGTGTTATTAGCATTATTAAAAAAGTATGAAATTACATTTTATATATATGTATGTATATATATATATATATATATATATATATATGTATGTATATATATATATATATATATATATATATATATATATATACACACACACACACTCACAGATACAGGTTGAGTATCCCTTATCCAAGTGTTCTGAAGTACACAATTTTTTGAGTGAGATAGTGAAACCTTTGTTTTCTGATGGCTCAATGTACACAAACTTTGTTTAATGCACAAAGTTATTAAAAATATTGTATTAAATGACTTCAGGATGTGTGTATAAGGTGTTTATGAAACATAAATGTATTCTGTGCTTAGACTTGGGTCCCATCGCCATGATATCTCATCATGGTATGCAATTGTTCCAAAATACTTCTGGTCCCAAGCATTTTGGATATGGGATACTCAACCTGTTTATAAGTATATATATATATATATATATATATATATATATATATATATATAAATAATAGAAAAGAAAACCAGCGCCAATAGTGATAAAACTACCTTAATAAATATATATATAAAAAATGTCCAAATAATGACACTCCCTTGGTACAAATGGTGTCTGCAGGCCCTTAAATAAGTCAGTAGATGTAAGCTGCTGTAATTTTTACATAGAAAGCAAGAGTAGGGGCATCAGCGACCAATGGTGTCAGGTGTAAAGGAACATATGATAATCAAAAATGCAAATATCTAGAATTATCTAGAATAAATTTACATTTGAATTTTTGATTATCATATGTTCCTTTACACCTGACACCATTGGTCGCTGATGCCTATTCTTGTGTGTGTATATGTATATATATATATATATATATATACACATACACATATATAGTATGTATACACACACACACACACACACACACACACACACACACACACACATATATATATATATATATACACACTGCTCAAAAAAATAATGGGAACACTTAAACTACACACTGTAACTCCAATCACACTTCTGTGAAATCAAACTGTCCACTTAGGAAGCAACACTGATTGACAATCAATTTCACATGCTGTTGTGCAAATGGAATAGACAACAGGTGGAAATTATAGGCAATTAGCAAGACACCCCCAATAAAGGAGTTGTTCTGCAGGTGGTGACCACAGACCACTTCTCAGCTCCTATGCTTTCTGGCTGATGTTTTGGTCACTTTTGAAAGCAGGCGGTGCTTTCACTCTAGTGGTAGCATGAGACGGAGTCTACAACCCACACAAGTGGCTCAGGTAGTGCAGCTCATCCAGGATGGCACATCAATGCGAGCTGTGGCAAGAAGGTTTGCTGTGTCTGTCAGCGTAGTATCCAGAGCATGGAGGCGCTACCAGGAGACAGGCCAGTACATCAGGAGACGTGAAGGAGGCCGTAGGAGGGCAACAAACCAGCAGCAGGACCGCTACCTCCGCCTTTGTGCAAGGAGGAACAGGAGGAGCACTGCCAGAGCCCTGCAAAATGACCTCCAGCAAGCCACAAATGTGTATGTGTCTACTCAAACGATCAGAAACAGACTCCATGAGGGTGGTATGAGGGCCCGACGTCCACAGGTGGGGGTTGTGCTTACAGCCCAACACCGTGCAGGACGTTTGGTATTTGCCTGAGAACACCAAGATTGGCAAATTCGCCACTGGCGCCCTGTGCTCTTCACAGATGAAAGCAGGTTCTCACTGAGCACATGTGACAGACGTGACAGAGTCTGGAGACGCCAAGAAGAACGTTCTGCTGCCTGCAACATCCTCCAGCATGACCGGTTTGGCAGTGGGTCAGTAATGGTGTGGGGTGGCATTTCTTTGGGGGGCCGCACAGCCCTCCATGTGCTCGCCAGAGGTAGCCTGACTGCCATTAGGTACCGAGATGAGATCCTCAGACCCCTTGTGAGACCATATGCTAGTGCGGTTGGCCCTGGGTTCCTCCTAATGCAAGACAATGCTAGACCTCATGTGGCTGGAGTGTGTCAGCAGTTCCTGCAAGACGAAGGCATTGATGCTATGGACTGGCCCGCCCGTTCCCCAGACCTGAATCCAATTGAGCACATCTGGGACATCATGTCTCGCTCCATCCACCAACGCCACGTTGCACCACAGACTGTCCAGGAGTTGGCGGATGCTTTAGTCCAGGTCTGGGAGGAGATCCCTCAGGAGACCATCCGCCACCTCATCAGGAGCATGCCCAGGCGCTGTAGGGAGGTCATACAGGCACGTGGAGGCCACACACACTACTGAGCCTCATTTTGACTTGTTTTAAGGACATTACATCAAACGTTGGATCAGCCTGTAGTGTGTTTTTCCACTTTAATTTTGAGTGACTCCAAATCCAGACCTCCATGGGTTAATAAATTTGATTTCCATTGATCATTTTTGTGTGATTTTGTTGTCAGCACATTCAACTATGTAAAGAACAAAGTATTTAATAAGAATATTTCATTCATTCAGATCTAGGATGTGTTCCCTTTATTTTTTTGAGCAGTATATATATATATATATATATATATATATACACACACACAAACAAATATAGAAAACCACAGCACTCGCCACCCCAGAAGCGGGGTGCAGTGTCTGCACTCACCACTCATAGGGTGGGGTGCATGCAGCCCATGGTCACCTACCCAAATACATACAAATAGAAAATTCAGCACTCACCATAGCAAGCTCACTTGTCCTCACAACATCAATAATTTTAATACCACTTTCAGACTGAAATGTGTGAAAGTCATTTTGCCAGCCCCTGACTGACCCCTTTCACACAGACAAGCAAGTCAAGAATTTCTACCAGGTAATTTGCAGATCAACACGGGTATTTTGTCTATTTGAAAGGGTCAACCCGGGTTAAAATTCCTGGGTCTCCGACCCTGATACGTTCCAGGGTCGAAGTCCCGGGAATATCAACCTGGGTTGACCCTTTACACAGAAAAAGGACCCATGTTAATCGTCAACTTACCGGGTGGAATTTCTTCACCCGGTAATTTCACATTCTGTGTGAAAGGGGTATAACAGTTAAGTACAGAAAATACCTTCTGACATAATGAAGACGGGGGTCTTTGGGGCCAAACAACAATGTGGGGCATAAACTTGACAGTCTATTTTGGAGGTAAGCATGCAGTGATGAAGCTTGTAGGTCAACGAAAAAGATAAAGGGGCCGATTCAGTAGTGAACGCAGCTGCTGTGTGCAAATATGTTAATGCATGCTTGTGTGAACAGCTGCTGCGTTCAAGGATGCAGCATTGGATTGCCTGTGAGACCATCGGCCATCAGAGTAACCCCTCAGGTTACTGATTAACCTTCACGTCACTCAGAATGGCTGTCTCACATCCGTAGCAGAAACCATTCAATCTGCGGCGGAAGACGAAGACACTGGCCTCAGCAGTCCCAGAAAACAAGGGTCCAGGTTTTCAGGACCATTGCCTGGCACCATCTCCTCCGTGCACCCAATCGGCCGCAGCCTGCTTAGGAGGCATTGAATGCAACAACGCAAGTCCCATACCACTTTTTTTTTTTTATTTTACTGTGGACGTTAGTTTAGGAAGTTTAAGAAGCCCTGCTCTGATTCATGCCAAAATACTTCAGGCATACATATGGATATTATATAATAAGGAAGAGTTTAATCTTTCACTTCACTTTCCATAGGAAAATCCCTGAAACAGGTCAGAAAAGAGACGTATAAAAAAACAATTAGAAAGTCCATTGCTAACAAATCTGTGCTGCAGCTGTAAGTATAAAATTTCTATTGAACTTAAAAAGCATGAGATGACAGGCAAATCTGATAACATTTAAAGCAATTGCAGCTGTTGTTTTATTTCATTAATCCCCGTGGTTCGCTGAAAAATTGCAGCATGCTGAAAATCGCTGCAGAGAGAAAGCTTAACAGCACTCAAGTGGTTAAGACAAATCAATTAATCACAGAGCACCAGTGCCGCACTGGGAGGAAAGAGTTCAAAGAACGGAGTAATAGGACATTATTCCCTAATTATTTAAATCCCGTTGGTCCGATGGATACTTATTCAATGCCAACCGCCTGCGCCACACCAATCTCACCGATATACACGGCTGGGTCACATCCTCAATTAGGGCTGGCAGATCGTCCACTTAAAACCGGACATGCTATTATAAACTCCAGGGCTCATGCAGAATAGAATGCATGGCTGTATTTGTCGTGTTTCGCATTGGGCATGTAGTGTATCCAGTCATAGTCATGGGCAGACGAGCTGTGCGAAATTCAGGCACATCTCCACTTGCAGGTTGTTAGAATAGTAAAACACTACTGTATAGTATCCAATATGGCTCCTCTGGGGATGGTACTTCATTCCCTTACCAAGATGGCCACCACTACTACTACTGTACATGTGCGGTGCCATCTTGTTACTGTGTATGAGCGAAATAGTGTTAGATGAACGTCTCTCCCTTAACTTTAGAAATCTGGGACCCTTTATTTTATTAATTAGCAATTTCTTATATATCGCAGCATATTCCGTTGTGCTTTACAATTAGACCCTTTTATCACCGAGACCACGGTTCCAGCAACTGCTCCGCTTCATGCCCATCAACCAGGGTAAAAGTGAGTTCTGCTAGTGTGTACATTAACTCTGCCAAACCACCAACTGTACGCACTTTTCCAGCACAGCTGGTAAGCCTATACATACAGTATACATAGTCACACATATATATACATACAGTCATACATACACTTGTACATATACATAGTCACACACATACATACAGACAGACAGACAGACACACAGAGCCCCGTCCCCAAGTCCTTGTTACCTATAGGCTGGCTGGTGGATATTATTTTTTATCACCACTCTCAGTCTGCAGCAGCTCCTCCAGTTCCCCCTCCTCTCTCCCAGGCATGCATTGCTGCAAAACAGCGCAGTGCCATGTATCCGATCCCCCCTGCTCGGACTCCACCTTCCCCCTCCTCTTCTAATGATCACAGTGCAGTTCTTCCTCTGAGCTGTAGCGATCATCGCAGTATTGGGGGCCCCCTGAAAGAGGGGGGCCCAGGGGTAAAAGTACCTCATCTGCCCCCCTCCCCACCTTTCCCTAATCCGGCTCTGGTCTCAACTGTCTCACTTGTCTACTCTCCCGGAATGGCCGGGAAGCTCCCGAAAATTGGGTGGCACTTCTGCTCTCCCGGGAAAGTAGGCAAGCACCCCGAATCTGCCCGCTGCCGTTAGTTAACCGCCCACTTAATGACCGTGTCCAGTGACATGATTTACACTGAATCGCATCATCAAACAATGATGCAATCGTGGCCACCACGCCCCCACACCGCCTCTTTTGCCTTCCCCTGTCCCCCTGCAACGTGATACAATCAATCCTAATCAATCTACTCCAAAAGGTTTATAATAAATAAATAAAGTGAATTAAAAAATGCTAATTACTCCAGTTTCCACCTTGATCTGACTATGCCTAAATAAAGCAAATGGAAAAAAAAAAGTTAATAAAAACAAAGAAAAATAAACTCAATAAATTCTTCTCACAAACTTATATGGAAGTTTTCTTGAACTTGTGAATCACAATTACATCATTTTGGCAGGCATGTATAATGGAGCACGGTAGGTAAATAGCTGCTCAAATACAGGTTGAGTATCCCTTATCCAAAATGCTTGGGACCAGTAGTATTTTTGGATATCGGATTTTTCCGTAGTTTGGAATAATTGCATACCGTAATGAGATATCATGGTGATGGGACCTAAGTCTAAGCACAGAATACATTTATGTTTCACATACACCTTATACACACAGCCTGATGGTCATTTAAGCTAATATTTTTAATAACTGTGTGTATTAAAATCAAAGTTTGAGTACAATGAGCCAACAGAAAACAAAGGTTTCACTGTCTCAGTCTCACTCAAAAAATTCTGTATATCGGAATATTTGGATATGGGGTACTCAACTTGTAATATGAACCAGTTCGTAATTCAGCTGCTTTTGGCCTGTTACAAGGGACTCAGAATTGTTTGCTGTAAAACTGTCCTGGTCAATCTGGTTCAACTGCCTCTCCAAATCTTGGCATCTGAAGTAAATGTGCACACCTTGCGTATGTGGTTGCAGCTCTTGAGATATAGGGGGTCATTCCGAGATGATCGAAGCTGTGCTAAATTTAGCACAGCTACGATCATTCACACTGACATGCGGGGGGTCGCCCAGCACAGGGCTATCCCACCCCGCATGTCAGTGCCACCCTTCCCCCCCCCCCAGCAGATGTGCAAAAGCATCGCACAGCACGCCTGCGTTGGCGGGACCACGCCCACGAAACGGCTGGCAAACGCGCCGTTCCCCCCCAGCGACCTCCTCTGCCTGTCAATCAGGCAGTGGCGATCGTAGCGGCCCGACAGCCTTCAGCCGTCTGGCATGCGCAGTTCTGACCCGATCGCACCGCTGCGATAAACTGCAGCGTGCGATCGGGTCAGAATGACCCCCATAGTAAGAAAAACTGTAAATTGTTGCCTATTTGAGTTTAAATGGCAAAACTTTACAGCAATTTTAAGGTGGTTTTTTTTTAACTTCAACCGCAAATATGTATATAAATAGGTTTCCCTGTCCGAATGCCATGTTGAGTATCTGGCAGCCACATTAATCATTTGTAACGAGTGGTAAGAATATAACTTGTTGTTAAATCTGACCGTTTCTCTCTCCAAGATTTGAAGAACCTCCCCCCAAATTTAAACGGTTTCAAATCAGTGGCTTTTGTACTGGCGATTCAGGAATGTAATGATCAGCACTATCTTAATAGGAGGGAGTAAGATTAGGAAAGAATGAAAACACTGCCATCACGAATGAGGATTTTTAGGATGACAGACATGTTGTGCTTATTTTCAGCTCACACACGTGGAAAGAGGGACATGTTTTGTAATTGAAGAAAAAATATTATTTTCAAGGTAGGGAAATGTAATCATGAATCCCAGACGGTAGTGGTATATGCGAGGTAGACACCACAATATTACCCCCTCTGTGACTTTACTCTTGAACGACGTGGGCTGTTTCCCTCTTGTGTTACATAGATCCCAGAGGCGATTCTGAGTGAGGTCCTCGAGTTCTGATCAGATAGAATTTAATTTAAACAAAAAATACACAAAATACCACTGCAAGTTAGGTTTCACAGTGAAATAATAAGATTTTAAACCTACCGATAAATCTTTTTCTCGTAGTCCGTAGAGGATGCTGGGGACTCCATAAGGACCATGGGGATAGACGGGATCCGCAGGAGACATGGGCACTTTAAGAAAGACTTTAGGTATGGGTGTGCACTGGCTCCTCCCTCTATGCCCCTCCTCCAGACCTCAGTTAGATAAACTGTGCCCAGAGGAGACGGACAGTACGAGGAAAGGATTTTTGTTAATCCAAGGGCAAGATTCATACCAGCCACACCAATCACACCGTATAACTTGTGATAGACTAACCAGTTAACAGTATGAAAACAACATAGCATCAGACCAAGACCAATGAAAACTATAACATAACCCTTATGTAAGCAAAACTATATACAAGTCTTGCAGAAGTAGTCCGCACTTGGGACGGGCGCCCAGCATCCTCTACGGACTACGAGAAAAAGATTTACCGGTAGGTTTAAAATCTTATTTTCTCTTACGTCCTAGAGGATGCTGGGGACTCCGTAAGGACCATGGGGATTATACCAAAGCTCCCAAACGGGCGGGAGAGTGCGGATGACTCTGCAGCACCGATTGAGCAAACAGGAGGTCCTCCTCAGCCAGGGTATCAAACTTATAGAGTTTGCAAAGGTGTTTGAACCCGACCAAGTAGCAGCTCGGCATAGTTCAAGACGAGCCCACCTTCCTAGTGGAATGGGCCTTAACCGATTTTGGTAACGGCTATCCAGCCGTAGAATGCGCCTGCTGAATCGTGTTACAGATCCAGCGAGCAATAGTCTGCTTTGAAGCAGGGGCGCCAACCTTGTTGGCTGCATATAGGACAAACAGTGCTTCTGTTTCTCTGACTCTAGCTGTTCTGGCCACGTAAATTTTCAAAGCCCTGACTACATCAAGGGACTCGGAATCCTCCAAGTCTCGCGTAGCCACAGGCACCACAATAGGTTGGTTCATATAAAAAGATGACACCACCTTAGGCAAGAATTGAGGACGGGTCCGCAATTCCGCTCTATCCATATGGAAAACCAGATAGGGGCTTTTATGAGACAAAGCCGCCAATTCCGACACTCGCCTAGCCGAAGCCAAGGCTAATAACATGACCACCTTCCAAGTGAGATATTTTAACTCCACCGTTTGAAGTGGTTCAAACCAGTGCGACTTAAGGAAACTCAACACCACGTTAAGGTCCCAAGGCGCCACCGGAGGTATAAAAGGAGGCTGAATATGCAGCAGTCCCTTCACAAAAGTCTGTACTTCTGGGAGAGAAGCCAATTATTTTTGAAAGAAAATGGATAAGGCTGAAATCTGAACCTTAATGGAGCCTAATTTTAGGCCCAAATTCACTCCAGTCTTTAGGAAGTGAAGGAAACGGCCCAGATGGAATTCTTCCGTAGGAGCATTCCTGGCCTCACACCAAGAAACATATTTTCGCCATATACGGTGATAATGTTTAGCTGTCACGTCCTTCCTAGCCTTTATCAGCGTAGGAATGACCTCATCCGGAATGCCTTTTTTCCACTAGTATCCTGCGTTCAACCGCCATGCCGTCAAACGCAGCCGCGGTAAGTCTTGGAACAGACAGGGCCCCTGTTGCAACAGGTCCTGTCGTAGAGGAAGAGGCCACGGATCTTCTGTGAGCATTTCCAGCAGATCCGGATACCAGGTCCTTCGTGGCCAATCTGGAACAATGTGAATTGTTCTCACTCCTCTTTTTCTTATTATTCTCAACACCTTGGGTATGAGAGGAAGAGGAGGAAACACATAGACCGACTGGAACACCCACGGTGTCACTAGGGCGTCTACAGCTACCGCCTGAGGGTCTTTTGATCTGGTGCAATACCTCTGTAGCTTTTTGTTGAGGCGGGACGCCATCATGTCTATCTGGGGCAGTCCCCACTGACTTGCAATCTGTGCAAAGAGTTCCTGATGAAGTCCCCACTCTCCTGGATGCAGGTCGTGTCTGCTGAGGAAGTCTGCTTCCCAGTTGTCCACTCCCGAAATGAACACTGCTGACAGTGCGCTTACATGATTTTCCGCCCAGCGAAGAATCCTGGCGGCTTCCGCCATTGCCACTCTGCTCCTTGTGCCGCCTTGGCGGTTTACATGAGCCACTGCGGTGATGTTGTCTGACTTGATCAGAACTGGTTGGTCGCGAAGTAAGGTCTCCGCTTGACATAGGGCGTTGTATATGGCCCTCAGTTCCAGGATGTTGATGTGAAGACAAGTTTCTTGACTTGACCAAAGACCTTGGAAGTTTCTTCCCTGTGTGACTGCTCCCCAACCTCGGAGGCTCGCGTCCGTGGTCACCAAGATCCAGTCCTGAATGCCGAACCTGCGGCCTTCTAGAAGGTGAGCACTCTGCAGCCACCAAAGGAGAGATACCCTGGCTCTGGGGGACAGGGTGATCAACTGATGAATTTGTAGATGTGACCCGGACCACTTGTCCAGTAGGTCCCATTGGAAAGTCCTCGCATGGAACCTGCCGAAGGGAATAGCTTCGTATGATGCCACCATCTTTCCCAGGACTCGAGTGCCGTGATGCACTGACACCTGTTTTGGCTTCAATAGGTTCCTGACCAGAGTCATGAGTTCCTGAGATGTTTCTATCGGAAGATAAACCCATTTCTGGTCAGTATCCAGAATCATGCCCAAGAAGGTCAGACGAGTCGTAGGAACCAACTGCGACTTCGAGAAATTGAGAATCCAGCCGTGTTGCTGTAACACCTTCAGTAAAAGTGAGACGCTGTTCAGCAACTGCTCTCTTGATCTCGCTTTTATGAGGAGATCGTCCAAGTACGGGATAATTGTGACACCTTGCTTGCGCAGGAGCACCATCATTTCCGCTATTACCTTGGTGAAAATCCTCGGGGCCGTGGAAAGCCCAAACAGCAACATCTGAAATTGGTAATGACAATCCTGTACCGCAAATCTCAGGTACGCCTGATGAGGTGGATAAATGGGAACATGAAGGTATGCATCCTTTATGTCCAGAGATACCATAAAATCCCCCCCCTTCCAGGCTGGCGATGACCGCTCTTCGCGATTAAATCTTGAACTTGAACCTTTTCAAGTATAGGTTCAGGGATTTTAAATTTAAAATGGGTCTGACCGAACCGTCCGGTTTCGGGACCACAAACAGGGTTGAGTAATATCCCCTCCCCTGTTGAAGCAGGGGAACCTTGACCACCACCTGTTGAAGATACAATTTGTGAATTGCATTTAACACTAGCTACCTTTCCAGGGGAGAAGCTGGTAGGGCCGATCTGAAAAACCGGCGAGGAGGTACCTCTTCGAATTCCAGCTTGTAACCCTGAGAAACAATTTTTATTGCCCAGGGATCCACCTGTGAGTGAACCCAGATGTGGCTGAAAGCTCGAAGACATGCCCCCACTGGGGCGGACTCCTTTAGCGGAGCCCCAGCGTCATGCGGTGGATTTTGTAGAGGCCGGGGAGGACTTCTGTTCCTGGGAACTAGCTGTGTTGTGCAGCTTTTTCCCTCTGCCCTTACCTCTGGCAAGAAAGGACGCACCTCGTACCTTCTTGTTTCTTTGTGATCGAAAGGACTGCATTTGATAATGTGGCGCTTTCTTAGGCTGTTAGGGAACTATAAGGCAAAAAATTTGATTTACCAGCTGTAGCTGTGGAGACCAGGTCCGAGAGACCTTCCCCAAACAATTCCTCTCCCTTGTAAGGTAAAACCTCCATATGCCTCTTTGAGTCGGCATCATCTGTCCATTGCCGGGTCCATAGGACTCGTCTAGCAGAAATCAACATAGCGTTGATTCTAGAACCCAGTAGACTAATGTCTCTTTGAGCATCTCTCATATATAAGACAGCATCTTTTATATGCCCTAGGGTCAATAAAATGGTATCCTTATCTAGGGTCTCAATTTCCGCTGATAAGGTATCTGTCCATGCTGCTACAGCGCTACAAACCCATGCTGACGCAATCGCCGGTCTGAGTAAGGTACCAGAATGTGTGTAAATGGACTTCAAGGTAACCTCCTGCTTGCGGTCAGCAGGATCCCTGAGGGTAGCCGTATCTTGGGATGGCAGCGCTACCTTTTTGGATAAGCGTGTCAATGCTTTGTCCACCCTAGGGGAGGATTCCCACCGTATCCTGTCCGTTGGCGGGAAAGGATACGCCATAAGAATCCTTTTGGGAATCTGCAGTTTTTTCTCTGGAGATTCCCAAGCTTTTTCACATAATTCGTTCAACTCATGTGAGGTGGGAAAGGTTACCTCAGGTTTCTTTCCCTTATACATGTGTACCCTCGTGTCAGGGACAGGGGGTTCCTCAGTGATATGCAAAACATCTTTTACTGCAATAATCATATATCGAATACATTTAGCCAATTTTGGCTGTAACTTTGCATCATCATAGTCGACACTGGAGTCAGAATCCGTGTCAGTATCTGTGTCTACTATTTGGGATAGTGGGTGCTTTTGAGACCCCGAAGGTCCCTGCGACATAGGGACAGACATGGGTTGACTCCCTGGCTGTTCCCTAGCTTCAGCTTTGTCTAATCTTTTGTGCAATAAATTTACATTAACACTTAAAACATTCCACATATCCATCCAGTCAGGTGTCGGCGTTGTTGACGGAGACACCACATTCATTTTCTCCTCCTCCTCCCCCTGAAAGCCTTCAACCTCTGACATGTCGACACGCGTACCGACACACCACACACTCAGGGAATCCTCTTATCTGAAGACAGTTCCCCCACAAGGCCCTTTGGAGAGACAGAGAGAGAGTATGCCAGCACACACCCAGCGCTATATGACCAAGGAAAAAACACTATATAAATACAGGTTGAGTCTCCCTTATCCAAAATGCTTGGGACCGGAGGTATTTTGGATATCGGATTTTTCCGTATTTTGGAATAATTGCATACCATAATGAGATATCATGGTAATGGGACCTAAATCTAACCACAGAATGCATTTATGTTACATATACACCTTATACACCCAGCCTGAATGTAATTTTAGCCAATATTTTTTGTAACTTTGTGCATTAAACAAAGTGTGTCTACATTCACACAATTCATTTATGTTTCATATACACCTTATACACACAGCCTGAGGGTCATTTAATACAATATTTTTAATAACTGTGTGTATTAAACAAAGTTTGTATACATTGAGTCATTAAAAAACAACGTTTTCACTATCTCACTGTCACGCAAAAAAGTCCGTATTTCGGAATATTCCGTATTTCGGAATATTTGGATAAGGGATACTCAACCTGTATATGTTTACCCAGTAGCGCTGTTTGTACATATATATATATATATATATATATATATATATATATGCGCCAAATTATGTGCCCCCCCCCCCCCCCCCTTCTTCAAAACCCTCTTTCACCGTGGAATAAGCAGGGAAGAGTCCGGGGAGCTTCCTCTCAGCGCTGTGCTGTGGAGAAAATGGCGCTGGTGAGTGCTGAGGGAGAAGCCCCGCCCCCTCGGCGACGGGCTTCTGTCCCGCTCAAATATACTAAAAACTGGAGTGGGCTCTTTATATATACAGTGCCCAGCTGTATATATAGATATTTTTGCCAAAGAGAGGTTTATATGCTGCCCAGGGCGCCCCCCCTGCGCCCTGCACCCTTACAGTGACTGCCGTGTGTGAGGTGTATGGGAGCAATGGCGCACAGCTTCACCACTGTGCGTTACCTCAGTGAAGATCATGAAGTCTTCTGCTGCCTCTGAAGTTTTCTTTTCTTCTCATACTCACCCGGCTTCTACCTTCTGGCTCTGTGAGGAGGACGGCGGCGCGGCTCTGGGACGGACGACGAGGGTGAGACCTGCATACCGATCCCTCTGGAGCTAATGGTGTCCAGTAGCCTAAGAAGCCTTGAAACTCACAGAAGTAGGTCTGCTTCTCTCTCCTCAGTCCCTCGATGCAGGGAGTCTGTTGCCAGCAGGCTCCCTGAAAATAAAAAACCTAACAAATATACTTTCTGACAGGAAACTCAGGAGAGCTCCCTGTAATGCACTCAGTCTCCTCTGGGCACAGTACTAAACTGAGGTCTGGAGGAGGGGCATAGAGGGAGGAGCCAGTGCACACCTATACCTAAAGTCTTTCTTAAAGTGCCCATGTCTCCTGCGGAGCCCGTCTATCCCCGTGGTCCTTACGGAGTCCCCAGCATCCTCTAGGACGTAAGAAAAATTTAGGACATTATTTGGTACTATTCATAGCGGATCATGCCTAGTTTATTACCTCCCCTTCGGAAGATCCTGGAGCGTTGGTCTAAAGGACAAGTGAGCGAGACATCAGAACGCATTTCACGTCTCATCTGATGACATCATTTGCATCATCACATTATCAGGCCCCACCGCAATATGATGCAGAAATAAATCCTTGTGCAGCAAGAGTGGGTACTGATGATGCGTACTGCATTGCAAGGAGCCCGCCCACTTCACAGGGGAGAGAAGCACAGTCCAGGAATTCGGCCTACACTCATGGGTGTCTGGTGGGAGGACTCCTTAAAACCTCCAAGTCTCCCAGACATTCCACGAGAGCAGGCTAGTATAAAGTGGAGACAGCCTATTTATGAGCAGAATGCCATAATCACGAAAAGGCAGAAAATTACAGATGTTTCCGCATACATCATTGCTGCAGTCATGCCAAGAAGCCCAACATGGTGCACCAGGTCCCGTCAGACTCTGCCGGCGTTGGGCTTCTTTTTTGCAGAAATTGCATCTTAGGGGGTGATTCAGACCTGCAATAGTCGCCGCCCAGAAAGAGTGAAAATCCGCCCCTTGCAAGTGTGCGTATGTCTTGTGAAAATCTCTGCGAACGTTGGTCAGCTGCAAATCCTATTCGAAACTCACTCACCATCTAATGATTTTTCAGTCTGTGCGTAGCCCAGGACCTACTCCTACAGTGTGATAGAATCAGGCTGATGGGGGCCGGAGCCGACGTCACACACCCTCCCTGAAAATGCTTAAGAACGTCTGCGTTTTTACTGACACTCCCAGAAAACAGCCAGTTGCCACCACAAAACTCTGGCTTCCTGTAAATCAACTTGCATACACCTAGCGATTAAAACCAAGCGATCAAAAAATGACGCTGGAATTTTTTGCAGTTTGGCCTTGCACATGCGCATTACGATCCATACGCATGCGCAGTCTATTGATAATCGGCAGCCTTGCACAACAGTGAACAGGTCCGAATCAGGCCCTTAGTCGAAACATGATGCAGCTAGGACGCACCAGACTGTGCCAATTAATTAAATTAATTAGTGATATACGACACTTGCATAACTGTGTGCGACTGAATCTGTATACGAAGTGCTACAATGTAGCAGCTGCAGCTTTTTTCCAATACAATAATGCGTTTCGACTAAGACGCAGTTTAAACAAAAAAAGCCGCCCGACGCTAGCAGGGTTGCACAGTACCTGGCAGTTCATTCGCGCCAGGTATCTCAAGCTGTGTGGCATACATAGGTTAGATGTACAGATGTAGCCATGCCGATCTATGACTATTTGCATTTGGGGATTGCCTCATGAATGGAATTAATGGAGCAATCGCCGGCTGCGAATAATCACAGCCCGACATGCCATGCAGCAAGCCGTGTTGCAGCATGCGGCATGGCAGCAAAGAGGAGCATGTCTACATCTGTATGATGGCACATCTGTACTTAATTAACAACTAGTGACTTCATGGGAGAATCACATAGATAGGCCATAGATGGGTTGCTCCCACTTATTATCTAAAGAGGTAACGTCATAGTACATAGAGCGGTAATTGTGTATAAAAACATAGTGAAAATGAACAATCCTTCAGCAATTTGCGGAACTAGAAGATGAATTAGACCGACCTCCGTTTCACTAATGTAGGTTTATCATGTACAGTTTATCTTTACATTATGTTCGCAAAGCTGTAGTAATAGACTATTCTTCAGTGATAGACAAATACCGTACAGCGCCATCTAAAGGTAAACTTAAAAGGAAAAAAGTTACATATGTTTAATTCAAGGAACAGCAAATAAATGACATTTTATACAAAGTGTCTGCTGGCAGATACAAAGAACCAGACTAGCTGCTGTACATGCACAGAACACATACAGTATATAAGAAAAGTGATCTTTTTGGAGTATAAATACCTGTATCTTTCCTACAGTAAATAACAGGAAGTGGGGAGCGTGGTGCTTTGCCCGCTCATGAACTTTCCACACAGGCTTCCACCTACCCTTCGATATAGTACACGGGACGACTAGAACATAAAAAGCAACTTCTGTCTCACACAATACAGCCATTGAATGCGATTTAATGCAATTTTCATCACCAGGGATGCAGGGATGCTAACATGTTTGAAAAAAACCCTCAGATTATAAAGCATTTAGGGGTATATGCAATTGCGGTCGAATTCCCGAAATTGTCGAACTTCGGGAATTTTTCGCCAAAAAAAAAAATTCGACAATGCAATTCAGTACTTTCCGACAAAAAAACGGACTTTCAAAATTCGACTTTTTGAAATTCGACTTTTGACAAATTCGACTTTTTTGCAATGATACACATGCTGCAATTCGACCAAAGTCTATTCAATGGAAGTTTGGAAATTCGACAACAGTGCTTTTAGACAGTAAATTCGTCATTTTCAATCCGCCACACTTTGGAGGGTGAAACTAATAAAAAAAATTTAAAACATGTTTTTTTTGTGTTTTTTTTTCTTGGTAATATCATATCTATTTATATTAGAAGGGATTAGGTACTTGGTTTGTCTTTTTTGGAGGCACAAGTATTATTTATATATTTTTAAAAATAATATATATATTTTTTTTTTTGGATGGAATGGTAAAATCCCTGAAAAAAATGGCGTGGGGTCCTCCCTCCAAAGCATAACCAGCCTCGGGCTCTTCGAGCTGATCCTGGTTCTAAAAATGCGGGGGAAAAATTGACAGGGGTTCCCCCGTATTTTTAAAACCAGCACCGGGCTCTGCGCCTGATGCTGGTGCAAAAAATACGGGGGACAAAAAGAGTAGGGGTCCCCCGTATTTTATACACCAGCATCGGGCTCCACTAGCTGGACAGATAATGCCACAGCCGGGGGTCACTTTTATACAGCGCCCTGCGGCCGTGGCATTAAATATCCAACTAGTCACCCCTGGCCGGGGTACCCTGGGGGAGTGGGGACCCCTTCAATCAAGGGGTCCCCCCCCCCCAGCCACCCAAGGGCCAGGGGTGAAGCCCGAGGCTGTCCCCCCCATCCAAGGGCTGCGGATGGGAGGCTGATAGCCTTGAGAAAAATGTCAGAATATGGTTTTTTCCAGTAGTACTACAAGTCCCAGCAAGCCTCCCCCGCAAGCTGGTACTTGGAGAACCACAAGTACCAGCATGCGGGAGAAAAACGGGCCCGCTGGTACCTGTAGTTCTACTGAAAAAAAAATACCCAAATAAAAACAGGAGACCGACACCGTGAAAGTAAAACTTTATTTCATACGTCGACACACATATACTTACCTATGTTCACACGCCGACATCGGTCCTCTTCTCCAAGTAGAATCCAGGGGTACCTGAAAAGAAAAGATAAATACACTCACCTCATCCATGGTCCAGAGGTAAATCCACAAACTTGTCAAAAAAACAAACCGGACACCCGTACCACACGGACTGAAAGGGGTCCCATGTTGACACATGGGACCCCTTTCCACGAATGTAGAGAGACCCCCCCGTGACAGCTGTCACTGAAAGGTCTCGTAAGCCAATCAGCGAGCGCAACGTCCTTGCACTCTGCTGATTGGCTCTGTGCGCGTCTGAGCTGACAGCGCATCGCAAAGCCTCTCCATTATATTCAATGGTGGGAACTTTGCGGCTAGCGATGGGGTCACCCGCCGGTCAGCGGCTGACCGCGGGTAACCCCACCACTGACGGCAAAGTTCCCACCATTGAAAGTAATGGGAGAGGCTTTGCGATGCGCTGTCTGAGGTCACACGCGCACAGCCAATCAGGTGAGCGCCACGGAAGTAGCGCTTCCTGATTGGCTGAAGGGACCTCAGTGACAGGAGTCACGTGGTGTCCCGGCATTCGGGGAAAGGGGTCTGATGTGTAAACATGGGACCCCTTTCAGTCCGGCATGGTACGGGTGTTCGTGTTTTTTTTTTAACAAGTACGTGGATTATCTCCCGGACACTGGATTGAGGTGAGTCTAATTTTTTTCACAGGTACCTCGGATCGTCGGAGACTGTGACAGTCGGCGTGTCAACATAGGTAAGTATGTGTGTGTCGGCAGTGTGTAATAAAGTTGTACTTGTCAAGGTGTGTGTCTCCTGTTTTTATTTGGGTATTTTTTTCCCCCCAGTAGTACTACAGGTACCAGCGGGCCCATTTTTCTCCCGCATGCTGGTACTTGTGGTTCTCCAAGTACCAGCTTGCGGGGGAGGCTTGCTGGGACTTATAGTACTACTGGAAAAAACAATATTCTGTCATTTTACTCAAGGCTATCAGCCTCCCATCCGCAGCCCTTGGATGGGGGGGACAGCCTCGGGCTTCACCCCTGGCCCTTGGGTGGCTGGGGGGGGGGGGACCCCTTGATTGAAGGGGTCCCCACTCCCCCAGGGTACCCCGGCCAGGGGTGACTAGTTGGATATTTAATGCCACGGCCGCAGGGCGCTGTATAAAAGTGACCCCCGGCTGTGGCATTATCTGTCCAGCTAGTGGAGCCCGGTGCTGGTGTAAAATATACGGGGGACCCCTACTCTTTTTGTCCCCTGTATTTTTTGCACCAGCATCAGGTGCAGAGCCCGGTGCTGGTTTTAAAAATACGGGGGATCCCCTGTCAATTTTTACCCCGCATTTTTAGAACCAGGACCAGCTCGAAGAGCCCGAGGCTGGTTATGCTTTGGAGGGGGGACCCCACGCCATTTTTTTCCGGGTTTTTCCAGTTTTTTTAATTCGCGGCAAATTCCGGCAAATCGGCCGTTTTTCGCCCGCGGGACTGTCGAATCCGTTTTTCATTGAATATGGTGAATTCCGGCAGCCACCTGCCGGAATTCACCTGTCGAATTGTGTTGAATTAAAAAACGTCGATAATTTGCCGCGATTCGCCGTGAATTGCATATACCCCTTAGTGTCATCTAAATGTAACTTCATAACAGAAGCAGCTTTGCCAAACGCAAACCTATTTATATTGTGGCATTGCTCTACCGCAGCGGTGGCCAACCAGTGGCTCTTGAGCCACATGCGGCTCTTTCTTTATTCAAATGTGGCTCCCAACACTGTAAAGCATGTGACCACAACAGATACAGAAACCGCTGCACTCCAGCCAGACACGCAGCAGCACTACAAACTGAAAACTGAAGGAGCCAGATACTAGAGGTGAGACTCTGTGTTGTTGGGGATGTGCTCTGCGCTCCCTAGAAATGTTTACTTGTGTGTTTTGTGTAGCCGAGCGGCCCAGGTTGGTTTAGGAAACTCTTTTCGTTTGTTTCCTGGTTTTACAGAGTCTGCGAGGAGGGGGACCAACCTTTGGCGCTGCAGGTTTTTGAACAAGTATATAAAGGCAGTAGGGTGTCTATGGGTGTGATAAATAGATGTGTGTAAGATGTATAGGTGTAGTGGAAATATATACGTACGGAGGCAGTGGGATGTAAATGGGTGTGATGAATATATATGGAGGCAATGGATTGTATCCAGATAAAAATTGTTTATTAAGTGAAAAAAATGTTTAAAAATATTAACAGTTTTTGACAATATTCCATAAAAAATTAGAAAAAGAAGGCAATTATGTTCAGTGTGTTTCTATTACATAATAAATAAACATATGCAGCACATCAATTAAAAATATAAGATATAAAAAATATATAAAAATTTTTTTTTTTTGGAATAGAATAAAGATATATATATAGAATAAAAATAAAAATATATATATAGAATAAAAATAAAATTGTATATATATATAAAACCAGATTTTGAATCTAATGTCAATCGATATGTGATCGTTTACACTTTGCTTTTGATCATAGAGAGACCGGTCTCTTCTATTTAGAGTGTTACGGGGTTAATATGGTGTGAGTCACGGCAGAGCTGTCTGTGTCCACAAAATGGTCCGGTTTATAATAAGTTCCTGTTGCTCTTAGAAAGGCAGTTTGTAATGGTAATGTTTTTCAGGTGATGGTGTGTCACGGGTTGCTTACGTGTCTTCGCCCTTAGCAGGGCTGAGGAGTCCGTGGGTGTCCTATGCTGCTGCAGGTGTCTTTTTGTCTTTTTTCTTCCTCCGTATCCGCGGTTTGTTACAGGCGCCTGTAACTCCGGTTCCTTTGATGTTACCTCGTTGACGTCTTCCAGGAAGTCGGGATCTCCGGGTTTCGGGTGAGAAGAGGGGGCGTGGTCCAACGCGTTTCACTCGGCCAATGGTGCCGTGCTTCGTCAGGGACAGTGTGTTGGTGTCTGTCTCTAGCTCATTTAGATAGGGTTGAGTCTGTTGTGATTGGTTCAAAAGAGTTTCCTTTCAATCAGTGCAATTAGCACGTCTATTGTGCAAAGCTGTTTCTCATTTAATCCTATCTTTGATTTGTTCAATAATATGGCAAGCGTGTTTTCGTCTTCAGCTTGTCATAAATAGTATCAAAGTACACATTGCAAGTTTCTGATAGTGAATAGTAACAAAATACACATTGTAAATTTCTGATACATTTAAATCATCTGCCACATAGTGTCAAAAATTGCTTTCTTGCAAAGTCGCTGTTGTTTCACAGAGGGACTTACAAGAATAGACTATGTTTATTATATATACATATACGTGGTTTTTTATGAAAGAAGAAGCATAATTAGGTTGTGGTTATACACGGATAGGGATATATATGTCCTGTATGCATGCACATGGTTTTTATGAGTGAAGAGAAAATAGATAAAAGTTATATACGGATTGGGATATATATGAATATAAGTGTTGTATTGAAATAGATGAAGAAAAATAGTGGTTGTATTAAATGTCTACATAGCGGATGTCCTAAGTTTCTAATGTTTTTTATGGTAGGTCTGTGATGTATGTTCAAGTATCTAAACGGACATTATAATAGTTTTAATAAGAAGTGGTCAGTCCTGGAGTTATTTATAACAGGTGTATGTCACGTATTGAGATGTGGCACCTAGGAAATATATTTAAATGGTGTAGTTATGGAGATGAGTGGTGAAAATTGATTAGCATGCGGATGATAATAAGTGTGAATGTGGAATATTCAACTGGATATTCCTTAGAGTCTTGCTTTTATATTTATTTTTCTTGTAATTAATTTATAAGGAGTGTTTACTCTTCTTTGTTTGGTCGTTGGTTTTTTAATTTGTTCGTTATTCTTTTCTGTTTTTGGTTCGTAGGTATTTTCTTCTTATTCTTTGGTTCTTCTTAGTGCGAATCTGATTGCTTTTCTTGGTTGATTGGTCTTTAAACCACTTGTGCCCCAGGTAGGCTGTCAGACATCGTCACCAGGGTTTTGCTAGAAGTAATTTTACTGCACCTAAGGTTCATAGATGGTCTCCCATTCTATTACTTGTTAGGCCCAAACCTCTTTACTTCCGAGTTCGGAATGGGATCGGGTGGTTTGTGGATGGTATGACAGTATTTATTCACTTTCTTGCAGTCCTGGTGGTGTGACTAAACCTAGTGGGTGTTTTTGTGGTGTCAGTTAGTCTCCCAAAAAACTGCTGAGTTCAAAGTCGATATTTAGACCCTTTGGTGTCAGGGTTTGCATGTTATAAATCCACTTTGTTTCCTCTCTTGACATGGTTCTGATGTAATCTCCACCTCGCCAGGGTATGGTGACTTTTTTAATTGCTATGAAGTTTAGAAGGCTTCCATCATGGTTATGGATTTTTTTGAAGTGATCTGAGACGCTGTGCGTTTCTACTTCGTTGTCAATATTTCTTAGATGTTCGTTTATCCTTGTTTTTAGGCTTCTTGTGGTTCGTCCTATATATTGTAGATTGCATGGACAGGTTAGTAAGTATATTACTCCTGTTGTGTCGCAGGTCATCTTTTCTTTTATCTTGAAAATTTCTTTAGTTTCATTCGATCTAAAGTTATTTGTTGGTTTGGTGCTTCTCTGTTTGCATGTTTTGCATGCTTTGCATCTTGTACAGTGATAGAATCCTGGTGTTGTATCGTTTATCCAAGTCCTTCCTTTTTCCTTTTTTTCTTCGGGTATATAGCTGGTTACTATTTCTTGTTTTATATTTGGTGCTTTCCTATAAATTAATCTTGGGCGGTCTTGTATATATTCCTTGATTTCTTCATCACGTTTGAGTAGATGCCAGTTCTTATTGATTATTTTTTCAAAGTATTTGTGCTGACTGCTGTAGTTGGTGATGAAAGTTACTTCTGTCGCTTCCTGTTTGTTTTTCTCTTTATATTTGAGGAGGTCTTCCCTTTTTGTTTCTTTTGCTGCTTCTATAGCTTTATGGACGGTGTCTTTGTCGTAGTTTCTTTCTAGAAACTTCTTTTCTAGTGTCGAGATTTGGTCTTCAAAGGTGATGTCTGTGGAACAATTCCTCTTAAATCTTTTGAATTGGGGGGCAACAGAGAAGCACCAAACCAACAAATAACTTTAGATCGAATGAAACTAAAGAAATTTTCAAGATAAAAGAAAAGATGACCTGCGACACAACAGGAGTAATATACTTACTAACCTGTCCATGCAATCTACAATATATAGGACGAACCACAAGAAGCCTAAAAACAAGGATAAACGAACATCTAAGAAATATTGACAACGAAGTAGAAACGCACAGCGTCTCAGATCACTTCAAAAAAATCCATAACCATGATGGAAGCCTTCTAAACTTCATAGCAATTAAAAAAGTCACCATACCCTGGCGAGGTGGAGATTACATCAGAACCATGTCAAGAGAGGAAACAAAGTGGATTTATAACATGCAAACCCTGACACCAAAGGGTCTAAATATCGACTTTGAACTCAGCAGTTTTTTGGGAGACTAACTGACACCACAAAAACACCCACTAGGTTTAGTCACACCACCAGGACTGCAAGAAAGTGAATAAATACTGTCATACCATCCACAAACCACCCGATCCCATTCCGAACTCGGAAGTAAAGAGGTTTGGGCCTAACAAGTAATAGAATGGGAGACCATCTATGAACCTTAGGTGCAGTAAAATTACTTCTAGCAAAACCCTGGTGACGATGTCTGACAGCCTACCTGGGGCACAAGTGGTTTAAAGACCAATCAACCAAGAAAAGCAATCAGATTCGCACTAAGAAGAACCAAAGAATAAGAAGAAAATACCTACGAACCAAAAACAGAAAAGAATAACGAACAAATTAAAAAACCAACGACCAAACAAAGAAGAGTAAACACTCCTTATAAATTAATTACAAGAAAAATAAATATAAAAGCAAGACTCTAAGGAATATCCAGTTGAATATTCCACATTCACACTTATTATCATCCGCATGCTAATCAATTTTCACCACTCATCTCCATAACTACACCATTTAAATATATTTCCTAGGTGCCACATCTCAATACGTGACATACACCTGTTATAAATAACTCCAGGACTGACCACTTCTTATTAAAACTATTATAATGTCCGTTTAGATACTTGAACATACATCACAGACCTACCATAAAAAACATTAGAAACTTAGGACATCCGCTATGTAGACATTTAATACAACCACTATTTTTTCTTCATCTATTTCAATACAACACTTATATTCATATATATCCCAATCCGTATATAACTTTTATCTATTTTCTCTTCACTCATAAAAACCATGTGCATGCATACAGGACATATATATCCCTATCCGTGTATAACCACAACCTAATTATGCTTCTTCTTTCATAAAAAACCACGTATATGTATATATAATAAACATAGTCTATTCTTGTAAGTCCCTCTGTGAAACAACAGCGACTTTGCAAGAAAGCAATTTTTGACACTATGTGGCAGATGATTTAAATGTATCAGAAATTTACAATGTGTATTTTGTTACTATTCACTATCAGAAACTTGCAATGTGTACTTTGATACTATTTATGACAAGCTGAAGACGAAAACACGCTTGCCATATTATTGAACAAATCAAAGATAGGATTAAATGAGAAACAGCTTTGCACAATAGACGTGCTAATTGCACTGATTGAAAGGAAACTCTTTTGAACCAATCACAACAGACTCAACCCTATCTAAATGAGCTAGAGACAGACACCAACACACTGTCCCTGACGAAGCACGGCACCATTGGCCGAGTGAAACGCGTTGGACCACGCCCCCTCTTCTCACCCGAAACCCGGAGATCCCGACTTCCTGGAAGACGTCAACGAGGTAACATCAAAGGAACCGGAGTTACAGGCGCCTGTAACAAACCGCGGATACGGAGGAAGAAAAAAGACAAAAAGACACCTGCAGCAGCATAGGACACCCACGGACTCCTCAGCCCTGCTAAGGGCGAAGACACGTAAGCAACCCGTGACACACCATCACCTGAAAAACATTACCATTACAAACTGCCTTTCTAAGAGCAACAGGAACTTATTATAAACCGGACCATTTTGTGGACACAGACAGCTCTGCCGTGACTCACACCATATTAACCCCGTAACACTCTAAATAGAAGAGACCGGTCTCTCTATGATCAAAAGCAAAGTGTAAACGATCACATATCGATTGACATTAGATTCAAAATCTGGTTTTATATATATATACAATTTTATTTTTATTCTATATATATTTTTATTTTTATTCTATATATATATCTTTATTCTATTCCAAAAAAAAAAAATTTTTATATATTTTTTATATCTTATATTTTTAATTGATGTGCTGCATATGTTTATTTATTATGTAATAGAAACACACTGAACATAATTGCCTTCTTTTTCTAATTTTTTATGGAATATTGTCAAAAACTGTTAATATTTTTAAACATTTTTTTCACTTAATAAACAATTTTTATCTGGATACAATCCATTGCCTCCATATATATTCATCACACCCATTTACATCCCACTGCCTCCGTACGTATATATTTCCACTACACCTATACATATTACACACATCTATTTATCACACCCATAGACACCCTACTGCCTTTATATACTTGTTCAAAAACCTGCAGCGCCAAAGGTTGGTCCCCCTCCTCGCAGACTAGAGGTGAGACACCCACTGGAAAACAGAGGACATATAAGTGGCTGCTGCAATGGCACGAGTTGGTGGGGGGGCTGTAGTGATACCCGAGGGTGGGCTAGAGTGACACAAGGCGGAGCTGGCTGGAGTGAAACAGGAGGGTCATGACAGGAGTGTAACATGGGGAAGCTGACTGGAGTGACGCAGGAGGGTGCTGGAAGTAGTGATACGTGGAAGAACTGGCTGGAGTGACATAAGAGGGTGGTAGCAGGAGTGATTCATGGGGGAGCTGGCTGAGGTGACACAGCAGGGTCCTGGCAGTAGTGACACATTGGAGAGATGGCTGAAGTGACACAGGAGGGTCATGGCAGGAGTGTAACATGGGGAAGCTGACTGGAGTGACGCAGGAGGGTGCTGGAAGTAGTGACACGTGGAAGAACTGGCTGGAGTGACATAAGAGGGTGGTAGCAGGAGTGATTCATGGGGGAGCTGGCTGAGGTGACACAGCAGGGTCCTGGCAGTAGTGACACATTGGAGAGATGGCTGAAGTGACACAGGAGGGTCATGGCAGGAGTGTAACATGGGGAAGCTGACTGGAGTGACGCAGGAGGGTGCTGGAAGTAGTGACACGTGGAAGAACTGGCTGGAGTGACATAAGAGGGTGGTAGCAGGAGTGATTCAAGGGAGAGCTGGCTGAGGTGACACAGCAGGGTCCTGGCAGTAGTGACACATTGGAGAGATGGCTGAAGTGACACAGGGGGGAGCTGGCAGGTGTCACTCACGGGGAGCTGGCTGGAGTGATACATGGGGGAGTTGGCTGGAGTGACACATAGGGGAGCTGAAGTTTATTATCTGGCTTTTTCAGTTATTTTATGTGAAAGTTACTTTTCAATGGATCTGGTGTTAAAAATGTATTTTATGTCGTTCTGGCTTTTTCAATGTATTTTATACCAGGGGTGTGGTCTAGCAGGCACAAGGCCACATTCCATTGTTGCATGTGTGCCTTCGGCTCGATGTCGGCTCTTTGACGTACCTAACAAGGCTCTTTGTCACTGACTGGTTGGCCACCCCTGCTCTACCGGTTCCTATACAGTAAAACAAAAAAGAAGCAAACCTAAGCAATTCCTAAGAATATATGTTCGCTGTGCTGCCATATCTACGAATGGACATTTATAAAGTGCAATTAAATACAGTGTAAAGCAAATCCACATCACTTGATCCATGGCCCATAGTGGCCCATAGGTGGGGAGCATGTGCTAATTACCCGAGCCCAAGTCTACTGGGTGGGAAACAGTCCAGCTGCTAAGGAAGACCACTTTACAGTGCCGCTGTTAGTATTCCACGCTGTCTTTTTGTTAGGGGGCGTGGCCAACATTTACAGATTTGATCACTTCCCCTTCAGTACCAGGGCCCCGCGAATGTCCCATTGGCCCTGAATGTGGCTAGAATGCTCATCCTCCAACATTTGGATGTGCAAGATCAGGACAAACTCCAACCAGATCTGCACAAGCTCCTCCCCAAATGCTGCCCTCATCCACTCAAAACAACCACTTAGAGTGAAGCTCCGCCCCCTTCAAGGTCCGTGAAACAAGGCGCTTTCTCCAAGTCCATCTGATTGCTTCACAAAGTGATCACTAAGAATAAGTGCATAGTTGGAGACAAGCAAAGTCGACTGAATCCATTCTTATCTGCTAGACTGAGCTTGTAAATTATTTTCAACTGGTTCTATTAAAAAAATATTATTTTTAACGTTAAGAAACTTTAGGGACAATTTCCAATGTTTCAATTTCGGTGTTAAATTTACAGTAAACCACAGCAACCAGACACAAGATAGATGATAGATGATAATTAGTGATTGGTTGAGAACGTTGGGCCTAATTCAGTAAGGATTGCAAATTCTGCTAATTAGCAGAATTTGCAGTTCTTCTGTTCGCAAGCTGGGGGCCGCCCGTCGCAGGGCCACCCAGCATGCTGACCGCCACCTGTCCCCCTTCAACCAGCAAAAATTGCGCCCGCAGGAGGCCCACTGCCATGTTTCGCTTACTGCGATCCAACCCAAATTAGGCCCTTTGTACCTGGAGGAACTGTTAGTAAAGGAACCACATTGGGGGTAATTCCAAGTTGATCGCAGCAGGAAATTTTTTAGCAGTTGGGCAAAACCATGTGCACTGCAGGGGGGGTAGATATAACATTTGCAGAGAGAATTAGATTTGGGTGTGGCGAGTACAATCTGCAATCTAAATTGCAGTGTAAAACTAAAGCAGCCAGTATTTACCCTGCACAGAAACAAAATAACCCACCCAAATCTAACTCTTTCTGCAAATGTTGTTATATCTGCCTCCCCTGCAGTGCACATGGTTTTGCCCAACTGCTAAAAAATTTCCTGCTGTGATCAACTTGGAATTACCCCCATTGTACGCAAAATGTATGGTCAACCAAAGCAAGTTGCCCATTGTTTCATAGTCAATGCTCATGGCATATTTACTGCATTACTATAGAGCTATCAAACGTTCCGCTCCTATTACTGCAGGAATACAGAGATCTCTGCACAGCTACTTACAGTTACATAGTATGGACTATTCTCTCTTTCATTTTAGTTCTGCCCTCAGCTCAGTAAACCTTCATTTTAATATTAAATTTACAATAAATGAGACAGACAACAAAAGTCAAAAGAAGATGAAACATGTGTCTAGTATCTGGAATGCTGGATTAAAAGAGAGGGTACAATGGGCAGAGGCGTCGGAGGGAAAGAGGAATGGATCACAATTGTGTTCGGATAAACTGAGAGGCAAAGAGGTTCTACTTTTTACTATCTTCCTTCCAGGACATGCATGGTAAGAAAATATTAGGTGGGCGAGGCAATGATAATTTAAGACAAACACGAAATAAATTGCATAATAAAGCTCCACCCACCTTAGAACATACCAAAGGACAGTTTGTGTAATGACAGGTGAGCAGTGTACTTCCAGCAGGTTTATTTGCTCTCTCGTATGTACAGGAACTCCTCCCTTAATTCCGGAGACTACTGGAGTAGGCAACTATATTTAAAGCAGGCTCAGAACCAATACAATGTTAAGGCAGCCATATTAAGAACTGAATATATACTCATGAAAATGAAACATATCAAAAGCCACTGGGATCCTAAAAAGTGCCTAATACCTCAAATAGGTCACTGCTTCCTAGCAATTTGTTTTATTCCATCAGCCCATATGGGATGCGTTCAGCATCCCAGCCGTTGGGATGCCGGTGGTCATGTGACCGAAGCAGGAATCCCAACACCATTCAGGAGACCATCGCTGGATCACCAACAGCCGACATCCCGAAGGTGAGTATCGAGTTCAGGGTTAGGGCCCCCGGGGTTAGGTTAGGCACTAGGGAGGCTAGGGTTAGGCACTGGGGGGAGGGGGGTGGTTAGTCCTAGCTGCCAACACCGAGGGTTAGTCATAGCAGCCACCGCCGGAGGGTTAGCCTAGCCACCAGCCTCAGAGGTAGGGGATGGGAGGTAGATATACTTACCCCCCTCCGATGTCGGGGTCTTCAATGTCGGGAAGCTGCGGTCCGTCATGTGACCAACCGCTCATCCCATCAGCCCACTTTGATGGGATGCCCAAATCACATAAAGGTGCCCACCTAGTGTCCATTCTCAGGAGATGTATCTGCAAACTATAAGGGCATCAAGGTTTTTGGAGAGGCAGGAAAAAACATCTGCAGAGGTGCAAAGTCCCACCTCCTATCATCTTAGTATTAGGCCTCTTTCAATACATAGAGCTTCTATATTTCTCCTAAAATGCTGTTCGGATTACATTCATCGATGACTTAAACTAACGAGAGTGTGGAAATTCTATCTATTGTAGGTGATTTTTCACACTGGCGCTTATTCACCATGAGCAACTAACAGGTGCAAAATGTGTCCCAGTAAAAGTGCATCCCTTCCGAAATACCACCTGGGAGTCAACTGGGGCAGGAGACATGGCTGGATTACGGTGGGAGTAATTCTAGCACATTTCATCACTAAACTACCCCTTATTCACCTCTGCTCCCCATTCATGTGGCACCTGCTCACTGCCCCCACTGCATGCAGTAATACGGGGATACCTTTCGACTTTCCCTTGGTGTGACAGACATGTCCACAGTAGGAACAGTAGCCAGAGCCCTTAAATCCAGATGCTCCAACCCAAATAGGACAGCTTGGAGGTGTGAAAGTGAAGTCTATGGCAGGGATAGGCAACCTCTGGCACTCCAGCTGTAGTGGGACTACACATCCCAGAATGCCATCCCACAATTTTATCATGCCCTAACAGGCAAATCTGTGGTAGGGCATGCTGGGATGTGTTGTTCAACAGCATGTGAAGCGCCACAGGTTGCCTACCCCTGGTCTATGAAAAGGATATGTGCCGCCTCCAGAGCGCATGGGGGGAAAAAATGTGCTTTCTCTACGATGTTATCTGTTCTAGACTCTCAAAATGATCATTGGTTTCTGTACTCCAGCCTGCCTGCACCCTACATAGCGAGGAACGCCCTCTATCTGCCACATGCCACCACCAGATTGATGAAAACTTCGGTTCCTCTATAAATATGGAATTCTAGGCACATGCAGTACTACCGAAGTGGACTCAGCATTCAACCTCTTTCATTTTACAGTTTGTAAATGACCCTCTGTATGGTTCAAACTACAGAAAAGCATCACCATGTGATGATTCTGAAGTCTAGGATGATGAAAACTCTAATGTGAATCCTTTGTACCAGTAACACTCATGCTTAGCCATAACCCCTCTCTTGCAGAAAGCCCATCCCCGATATCAATGCCATTTAAACACTCTATATTAGTCAGGGCCATCATCGAAGCGGATTGGGATGGTTACCCAGCCCGGCAAATTTATGGAAGCAGCACTAATGGGGAAGTGGTCTGATGAAGGGGTGGGTCCTGTTAAGGGAGGTGGGATCCCTCCTCATAGGGCCTGATTTTACACAGTTGCGGCCTTCCTTGCGTCTTTTGCTGCTGCTGTGTATGAGACCAGGAGCGGATTGGGAACAAAAAGTGGCCCTGTAAAATTTTGTAGAATTGGCCCGACATGGGTAGTAATACAAGAGGTATAACATACCGTGTAGCCATGGCAGCAGCACTAGATGGCACAGCTGCTGTACCGCAGAGATGGAGTAACATAATGAATGGAGACAATGCAGTGTACTGAGTGCGTTGGGCTACCTGTCATGTAGGGGGTGGCCCCCCAAAACAGGCCCCACAGACAGGTCGGCATACCAGAAATCTTCCTGGTGATCCCTATGGCCAATCCACACCTGGCAACGATTATATATTTGTTAAGAGTACATATATAGAACACACATAGGTGGTCATTCCGAGTTGTTCGCTCGCTAGCTACTTTTAGCAGCAATGCAAACGCAAAGCCGCCGCCCTCTGGGAGTGTATCTTAGCATAGCAGAATTGCTAACGAAAGATTAGCAATTCCGCTATTAAGTATTTCCTTGCAGTTTCTGAGTAGCTCCAGACCTACTCCTAGATTGCGATCACCTCGGTCCGTTTAGTTCCTGGTTTGACGTCACAAACACGCCCAGCGTCCGGCCAGCCACTCCCCCGTTTCTCCAGCCACTCCTGCGTTTTCTGCTGGCACGCCTGCGTTTTTTTAGCACACTCCCAGAAAACGCTCAGTTACCACCCAGAAACACTAAAATAGCAGCGAGCAAACAACTCGGAATGACCCCCATTGTCCACAGTGGTTTATACATCAAAAGGAGAGTAACACACAGAAAAAAAAAAAAAAAAACAGATGACATTTTACAAGTAAAATGCATGTTTATGTAAGAATCTCATTGTGGTTATGTCTGGAGATGAGGTGTCCACTTTAAACAATCACTTATGGCTAAAGATTGATTTAAACAATACGTTTTATGCAACAATAAAACAGGCTGCTAATTTGCCCGGGCTCATGATAGCGGCGTCGTTCGCACCAAGACTGCGGAGTATAGAGACACTCGTGTTCCAGTTTCACATCACTCAATTGAGGCTTCTTGCAGAAAAGCTTTTAACAACCACATCTGGCCTCTAATAAATCAAGGCACTTTGTCTTTCTGCCAAAACTCCTCCTTTATCTAGCTTACATCCTCATGATGAGATAGGAAATCACACATTACGATGGTGACAAACAATTGTAATTATGCCATTAGTAGCCATTTAGTCTACAAAGGTTTTTTTTTTGGTTTTTTTAAAAGGTACTACAGCCCGCA
Source organism: Pseudophryne corroboree (assembly GCF_028390025.1). Taxonomy (NCBI): domain Eukaryota; kingdom Metazoa; phylum Chordata; class Amphibia; order Anura; family Myobatrachidae; genus Pseudophryne; species Pseudophryne corroboree. The sequence continues at coordinate 433,710,477 of NC_086452.1, read as the reverse complement.
ATGAGAAATATGGGATAATACATTGATCGCTGGTCTAATCCGCTTTTTTACTTCACAAGTGTAAAACACTGGCATAATTCACTGCTCAGCAGGCAATAATAGCAGGCCACTCTAACTGTACAGCTATTCCGCGCAGTATCTACTTAAATAGAAAAAAAATACTTTAATAGCGTGAATAGTAAAGGCATAGCAGTTGACTTCTGAAATTGAGAATCACTGAGGGAAAATGCCAAAACTGTTGTGTTTTCTATTTGATTTTAAGCCTGGACTGTTGTGTCCAGACAGAAAATATCTTGTGGGTTTTAAGTAAAGACAGAAACGGCTCACTTACCGGTTACTGCACTTTCCAAGAGTTCTTAACCTTTGTTGGCTAGAGGCCAAATTAAGGAAGGAATTCAATTAGCTGCAGTAAATTACCACGGGCTAATTGATCCCTCAGGGCTATTCACTGACTGCACTTATCGTGTATTTCTTTTTAGGCAAAAAAATAATAATTCCTCGATAACCAGAGGGTTAAACGGGTGCTGCGACCCTGTTAACACGCAATTCCATGAACTTTTTTGGATTCTGGGGGCAATTTAAACCTGATCGCAAGGCGGCCAATTATCGATCAACTGGACATGCATACATACCATAGTGCGTACACACGAGGCCAAACTGCGAAAGAATCCAGCGTCTTTTTTGATCGCTAGGCGTATGCAAGTTGATTGACAGGAAGCGGACGTTTGGAGGTGGTAACTGGCCGTTTTCTGGGAGCGTCAGGAAAAATGCAGGCGTGCCCAAGCGTATTCAGGGTGGGTGTGTGACGTCAGCTCTGGCCCCGATCTGCCTGATTCTATAGTACTGTAGGAGTAGGGCCTGGGCTACGCACAGTATGTAAAAATCATTAGATGATGAGTGAGTTGCGAACGGAGTTGCAGCTGACCAGCGTTTGCAAATCTTTTCGCACGGCGTACGCAGACTTGCACGGGGCGGGTATTCACTGTGTCTGGGCGGCAACTATCTGATTGCAAACCTCTGCAAATTCGCAAAGGAGCGGCCACGTCTGAATTAGGCCCTATGTGTGTTAACACCTGTTAACACACTGATTGAATGAGCTTTAGGGATGATTGTTCCGCCTTTCAGAGGAACTTCAAATAAACGTTACTCAAAATCCCCTCCTCCTGTTAGGACATAGGATGCCTAACCGATCTACTTATTTGCTAGAGATTTCAGGGGACAGAACATGAGCAGGACTAACATGTCAGCCTATTTGTATAACTCCTGACAAGAAGAATATAAATGGACTATATTTTTTACTGGAGTAATTTCTTTCGCATTCTGAGGGCCGCCCAGCATGCTGAACGTCCTGCTCAGCAGCAAATGTGAACGACACCGCAGCCATGTTTTCCCTCAGAGTGGTTGCCACCCCGAAAACAGCGCCACCACATAACTGTGAACACCTCTGCCTGTCAATCAGGACAGGCACGTGCACATTGGCGCTATATATATATATGTGTGTGTTTGTGTATGTATATATATATATATATATATATATATACATACATACACAAACACACACATAGTCATACTTTGATTTAAAAAAAAAAACATATGTTGGACTACTAGATTCATTAAATGGAAAAATAAACAAACAATGCATACCTTGTAACTTTTAATTTATTTTATATCTCTCAATTGAGCCGATAGTCTGCAAATTATCATCAACTCTTCAGTTGTTGCAATGACACTGCAGTTCCCATAACAGTTGCCCCTTAGGCCAGAGATTCCCAAACTCCACCATTACAGTCAAGGTTTGAATACAGATGGTTAAATCAAATTGACTGAGGTACTAATTAAGTTACTTCTGCTCAAGCATGGATAACATTAAAACATAGACTATAATGGAGGAGTTGGGGAAACTCAACTTTGGGGTATTAACACCTGCAGCAAATCTTAAATTATTAAATCAAAAGATCTTTTTTCTAAAAAAGAAAATATATATATATTTTTTCAATAAATAATTTATACAAACCCCGGGGCAGTTTCAATTGCCCACAGTGGTTTAATGCCAGAAGCTATACATATTTTCAGCATTTTTCCACCACACGATAACCAATAGATTTTGCGTTAAGTGCCTGAAACTAGGGGTTAACCTGCATGACGGGGCATTTAATGTGGATTCTCTCTCACAGTTCCTGAGGCTGCAAGAAAAAAAATACATGTCAAGTGCACCCTCTGCGGCTTAACGCATGGGGTAACAAGCCTTACTAGAATGGCTCCAGATGACAATTAGTTGCGGGGTAAACCCCATAGCTAATTGAATCGGACACCCTGTGAGATCTAACTCTGATAAACTTGATACAAGAAAAGTACCCACTTCATTATGATTAATCAATTAGTGATGCAGTTATACAACTGCTTATAAAAGGTACAAGGCAATCAAAATCTTGAAACTTACAATTACGTTTCCCATGTGCCAACAAACAGATCTAATTATGAGATGTCATTGAATCTATTTGTATAATGAGGAATAATTGTGTTTGTGGCTATCTTAAGCGTATCAGAGAAGTAAACAATTATGAATCTGGTTTCCGACCATAAGGGAGCAGAAACAAAAGTATAAGAAAAAATATAATATAAACAATCTAATATATAAAATAACAAAATGGCAATAGACGCTGATACAGAGTTTGTCTCTGCCTTTAAAGAACTATTAGATTCCCATAGTAAGAATATAATCACAAGTAAATATCAACATGTTATACAAGCTTCATCCCATCATTCCTATCTTCTATAATTTATCCGTAATTAATAAATAAAATAAAACCGTATAATCCACCAGGTAAGACCGGTAACAACAGATATCAACTCCCTTACTACAAATTTGGCAAAGTATGATGATACTTCCTTAAAAAAAAAAATGAAAATAACAAGCTTCATACAGCAGATATACTGCACAATTCCTACAACTCAAAAGAACATGAGAAAGGTTTAGCATAACCATTTTTAGATTCTGACCCTGTGCTTACTAGTGATCACAGCATTTTAATTTGTGATCTTATACTTTTTATTCAACAACATTTTTTGGAGTTTTATAATGGATTTTATATGCAACAATGTGGGATGGCTATGGGAACAATTCTTGCACCCAGATTTGTATGGGAAATGGAGCATGAATGTGTGATAACCATTTATACTCTGAGAACATAATTTTTCTAAAACAAGTGGCACATTATGATATTCTAAAAAGTGTAAAAAGGTACACTAGAAGATATAAGTTTGTACATTTTTAAATAACCAAATCTTACATTCACATACTGTATAATGTGAACTGGAAAAGGAAATAAGTATGCACTAATAAGTACATAAAAAGAGTAGCAACAAACAATTAAGAAAATCAAAACTAACATTACGTATTATAATTATTTTTGTAGATTTTACTGGTTAACATTTTAGAGATAGGGATCACCATGACAAAAATAGGATTTTAAATTACCTACCGGTAAATCCTTTTCTCGTAGTCCATATGGGATATTGGGGAGACTTAGTACGATAGGGTATAGATGGGATCCAAAGGAGCCGGTGCACTTTAAAATTTCTTCACTGGGTGTGCTGGCTCCTCCCGTCGATGCCCCCTCCCACAGACAGTTTAGAAAAAAGTGCCCTCAGGAGAGGATGCACATCTCTGCAGGCTACCACAGACCTCTTTGGGGAATACATCCAGCACCATCCGGACCAACCTCCTGCAATTGGACACAAATTTGGAAAAACAACAACACCGGTACCTTGGACTGTACTAGACATTGTCATAGCTATTGTGAGGACTCTGGACCAGATAAATCCAGCGCAATCATCCTCCAGTGACTCGTATCTTTGGAAACATCTAACAAAAACCGTGACTTTGTACCATGGCGGACAAGGAGGTACTATAACAGGAACGGATAACTGCATATGTGTTGCTGCAATACCTTGTTTGAGCGGTCTTTTTATGCATGTCCTATGAGATTTTATATGAGCCCATTTTTATTAAACTAAATTAAATTTGTTATTACTTAAAGATTGTTATTGTGCAATTGACTAATCATCAAATAAGCGCTGCTACATTTATTGTTTATATGTTACCTTATCCACACCAGCCTGCAGGAAATGGAGGAAACGTCCCAAGTGGAACTCCGCAGGCGGATACGAGTGTTCCTCGCACCAAGAGACATATAGTCTCCAGATATGACGATAGTGTTTTGATGTCACATGTTTCCTGGCCTGAACCATGATAACAATGACTCTTTTGGAAAGGCCCTTGTGAGCTAGGATGTTCCGCTCAACCTCCATGCCATCAAACGAAGTCGCCGTAAGTCCGGGTAGATGTACGGTCCTTGTTGAAGAAGATCTGTTCTTAGTGGTAGAGGCCAAGGGTCTTCGACGGACATGTCCAGAAGATCCGCGTAGCACGCCCTCCGAGGCCAATCCGAGGCAATCAGAATTGCCTGGACTCCTTGATTTCTGATTCACTTGAGGACCCTTGGGAGCAATGGAATCGAAGGAAACAGGTAGACCAGCTGGTAAGGCCAAGGCGACGTCGGTGCATCCACTGCCCTCGCTTGAGGGTCCCTGGTTCGGGAGCAATACCAATGAAGCTTCTTGTTGAGTCGAGAAGCCATCATGTCTATTTGTGACTTCCTGCCCTAGAACTGAGCCCCTTGGGTGACAGCTCCCCATCCTATCAGACTCGCATCTGTCGTGCGGAGGATCCAATCCTGAATCCCAAAACTCCGGCCTTCCAGGAGATTGGAAGACTGCAGCCACCACAGGAGGGAAATCCTGGCCTGAGGTGACAGCCGTATCATGCAGTGCATCTGTAGATGTGATCCGGACCACTTGCTCAGGAGATCCAATTGAAATGTTCTGGCATGGAACTTCCCATATTGGATCGCCTCGTATGAGGTGACCATCTTCCCCAACAATCTTATGCAAAGATTGATGGATACTCGAGCAGGTCGGAGCACCATGCGGACCATCTACTGTAGTGTTCTCACCTTGTCCTCCGGGAGGAACACTTTCTGGGCCACATTATCCAGTAACATCCCCAGGAAGAGGAGACGCTGAGTTGGCTCTAGGTGGGACTTCTGTAAATTGAGAATCCATCCATGGTGTGACAGAAGTTGGATAGTGCGGTCGATATGGAGCAATAAAAGCTCCCTGGATCTTGCTTTTATCAGGAGATCGTCCAGGTAAGGGACCACATTGACCCCCTGGACCCGGAGCTGGAACATCATCTCCACCATTACCTTTGTGAACACCCTCGGAGCTGTGGACAGGCCGAAGGGTAATGCCTGCGACTGGTAGTGATCGTCCAGTAGGGCAAACCTCAGATAAGCCTGATGAGGTGGCCAAATCGGAATATGAAGGTAGGCATCATTGATATACAGGGAAATCATTAATTTCTGTTCTTCCAGGCCTGCAATCACTGCTCTTAAGGATTCCATTTTGAACTTAAAAACCTTTAGATAAGGGTTCAAGTACTTTAGATTCAAATGGGCAACAAACAGGTTGGAGTAATAACCCTTTCCATGTTGTTGTATTGGTACTGGAACAATGACGTGGGACTAAACCAACTGTTGGATGGCCTGTTGCAACGTAACTTGCGTATCCTCCAAAGCTGGTAAGCTTGATTTGAAAAATCGTTGGGGAGTAGCACCGTCAAACTCCAGCTTGTAGCCCTGAGAAATGAGGTCCTTGACCCAGGTATCCTGGCAGGAACCCACCCAGACGCAGCTGAAGTAACGCAGTTGAGTTCCCACCTCGAGATCCCCTCGGGGTGGGTGGGCACCGTCATGCTGAGGACTTAGTGGAAGCAGAACTGGTGCTCTGTTCCTGACAACCGGTGTTCGGACGTCTTCTTGTCTTACCTCTGGTGCCTCTAGCCGCATTGGAGGCATCTCTGGCCCTAGATCGAAATCTGTAGGAACGCCTAACCGACGGGGCCCCAGAGAGGAGAAACGTGGATTTCCCCGCAGTAACCTTAGAAATCCACATATCCAACTCAACCCCAAATAGCCATTCCCCAGAAAAGGGGAGAGATTCCACACTGCGCTTGGACTTGGTCCGCTATCCATTGACACAACCACAAGGCCCTGCTCGCCGACACTGCCATGGCAGAGATCCTAGCATTTATATTGCCCATCTCCTTGAGCGAGACACACAGGAAGCTTGCAGTGTCCTGAATGTGCCTCAGGAGAGTCACCGTAGTGACCAGAGGCATATCCCCGAAGAAGCCCTCCTGAATTTGAGAAGCCCATGTGTGAATGGCATGGGTCATCCAGCAACTCGCTATGACTGGCTTTTGTGATGCACCTGCTGCTGCGTAGATAGACTTTAGTGTAGTCTCCATTTTTCTGTCCCCAGGGTCCTTTATGGTAAAGGAGCCCGGGGCAGGCAGCACCGCCTTTTTAGACAGTCGAGAGACTGATACGTCAACCTCCGGGGGCTCTTCCCAGAATTTCCTACAAAGCAAATGGGAAAGTGTGAAAAAATCTTTTCGACAATTGATATTTTTTGTCTGGATTTTTCCAGGCTAACTTAAACAGGTCCTTTAACGTGTTCTGAGTAGAGAAAACCGACTGCTGTGATGCAGCGTCCTTTAGAGGGAGTTTTAATACATCCCGTATAGCCAGAATGAGGGGTTCAATACCCTGAGCAGAAGTGGAATCCCCACTAACGGGATCCAAGTCCTCCCCATCTTCCTGTACATCTTCATCTGAATCAGAGAGTAGAGCAGGGAAACCATGCTTTTGTGGTCCTGAATTAGAGAGGGGGGTGGGGGGGATGTGTAACATCTGCTCTGGCAGCTAGGTCTCAACAGCCTGTTGTAGTAGCTGAGTTTTTTGAACAATGGCAGTGAGTTGTGATGACATATCAGACATCATATTTTTCTCTAACGTCCTAAGTGGATGCTGGGGACTCCGTAAGGACCATGGGGATTAGCGGCTCCGCAGGAGACTGGGCACAACTAAAGACAGCTTTAGGACTACCTGGTGTGCACTGGCTCCTCCCACCAAGACCCTCCTCCAGATCTCAGTTAGATTCTTGTGCCCGGCTGAGCTGGATGCACACTAGGGGCTCTCCTGAGCTCCTAGAAAGAAAGAATATTTAGGTTTTTTAATTTACAGTGAGATCTGCTGGCAACAGACTCACTGCAGCGAGGGACTAAGGGGAGAAGAAGCGAACCTACCTAACAGGTGGTAGTTTGGGCTTCTTAGGCTACTGGACACCATTAGCTCCAGAGGGATCGACCGCAGGACCCGACCTTGGTGTTCGTTCCCGGAGCCGCGCCGCCGTCCCCCTTACAGAGCCAGAAGCATGAAGAGTCCGGAAAATCGGCGGCAGAAGACTTCGGTCTTCACCAAGGTAGCGCACAGCACTGTAGCTGTGCGCCATTGCTCCTCATGTACACCTCACACTCCGGTCACTGATGGGTGCAGGGCGCTGGGGGGGGGCGCCCTGAGGGCAATATATGACACCTTGGCTGGCAAATCTACATCATATATAGTCCTAGAGGCTATATAGATGTAAAAATACCCCTGCCAGTATTGCAGAAAAAGCGGGAGAAAGTCAGTTGGAAAAGGGGCGGGGCTTCTCCCTCAGCACACTGGCGCCATTTTCTCTTCACAGTGCAGCTGGAAGACAGCTCCCCAGGCTCTCCCCTGTAGTTTTCAGGCTCAAAGGGTTAAAAAGAGAGGGGGGGCACTAAATTTAGGTGCAATATATGTATACAAGCAGCTATTTGGGGAAAAATCACTCAGTTATAGTGTTAATCCCTGCATTATATAGCGCTCTGGTGTGTGCTGGCATACTCTCTCTCTGTCTCCCCAAAGGACTTTGTGGGGTCCTGTCCTCAGTCAGAGCATTCCCTGTGTGTGTGCGGTGTGTCGGTACGGCTGTGTCGACATGTTGGATGAGGAAGGTTACGTGGAGGCGGAGCAGAGGCCGATAAATGGGATGTCGCCCCCTGTAAGGCCGACACCAGAGTGGATGGATAGGTGGAAGGTATTAACCGACAGTGTCAACTCCTTACATAAAAGGCTGGATGACGTAACAGCTGTGGGACAGCTGGCTTCTCAGCCCGCGCCTGCCCAGGCGTCTCAAAGGCCATCAGGGGCTCAAAAAAAAAAAAACCCGCCCGTTACCTCAGATGGCAGACACAGATGTCGACACGGAGTCTGACTCCAGTGTCGATGAGGTTGAGACATATACACAATCCACTAGGAACATCCGTTACATGATCTCGGCAATGAAAAATGTGTTACGCATTTTCTGACATGAACTCAAGTACCACATAAAAGGGGTTTTATTTTTGGGGAGAAAAAGCAGCCAGTGTTTTGTTCCCCCATCAGATGAATGAATGAAGTGGGTAAAGAAGCGTGGTTTCCCCCGATAAGAAACTGGTAATTTCTAAAAAGTTACTGATGGCGTACCCTTTCCCGCCAGAGGATAGGTCACGTTGGGAAATATCCCTTAGGGTGGATAAGGCGCTCAAACGTTTGTCAAAAGGTGGCACTGCCGTCTTAGGATACGGCCACCTTGAAGGAACCTGCTGATAAAAAGCAGGAGGCGATCCTGAAGTCTGTATTTACACACTCAGGTTATATACTGAAACCTGCAATTGCCTCAGCATAAATAGTGCTGCTGCAGCGTGGTCAGATACCCTGTCAGATAATATTAATACGCTAAGACAGGGATAATATTTTGCTAACATTGAGCATATTTAAGACGTTGTCTTATATATAAAGGATGCACAGTGGGATATTTGCCGGCTGGCATCCAGAATTAATGCAATGTCCATTCTGCCAGGAGGGTATTAGAAACCCGGCAGTGGACAGGTGATGCTGCATTTAAAAGGCACATGGAGATTCTGCCTTATAAGGGTGAGGAATTGTTTGGGGATGGTCTCTGGGACCTCGTATCCACAGCAACAGCTGGGAAGAAAAAAATTTACCTCAGGTTTCCTCACAAAAGCCTAAGAAAGCACCGTATTTTCAGGTACAGTCCTTTCGGCTTCAGAAAAGCAAGCGGGTCAAAGGCGCTTCCTTTCTGCACAGAGACAAGGGAAGAAGGAAAAAGCTGCACCAGTCAGCCAGTTCCCAGGATCAAATATCTTCCCTCGCTTCCTCTGAGTCCACCGCATGACGCTGGGGCTCCACAGGTGGAGACAGGTGCGGTGGGGGTGCGTCTCGGGAACTGCAGGGACCAGTAGGCTTGCCCACAGGTGGATCCCTAGGTTCTGCAAGTAGTATCACAGGGATACAGGCTGGAGTTCGAGACGACTCCCCCTCGCCGTTGCCTCACATCAGCCTTGCCTGCTGCCCTCGGAGAAAGGTAGTACTGGCGGCAATTCACAAGCTATACTTCCAGCAGGTGAAATCAAGGTACCCCTCCTTCAACAAGGCCGGGGTTACTATTCCAAAATGTTGTGGTACCGAAACCAGACGGTTCGGTGAGACCCATTCTAAAATTGAAATCCTTGAACACTTATATACTTATATACTTATATATGGAATCGCTCGGGGCGATTATTGCAAGCCTGGAAAATTTCAGGGTATCACTGGACATCAAGGATACTTACCTGCATGTCCCTATTTACCCTCTTCACCAGGTATACCTCAAAATTGTGGTACAGGATTGTCATTACCAATTCCAGACGTTGCCGTTGGTCTGTCCCCGGCACCGAGGGTATTTACCAAGGTAATGGCCGAAGTACTTATCCCGTACTTGGACGATCTCCTTATAAAGGCGAGGTCCAGGGAGCAGTTGTTCGTCGGAGTAGCACTATCTCGGGAAGTGCTACAACAGCACGGCTGGAGTCTGAATATTCCAAAGTCGCAGCTGGTTCCTACGACGCGTCTACTGTTCCTGGGTATGGTTCTGGACACAGAACAGGATAAAAAGGGTTTCTCCCGGAGGAGAAGTCCAAGGAGTTGGCGTCTCTAGATGGAGACCTCCTAATACAAATACAGGTATCGGTGCTTCAATGCACGCGAGCCTTGGGAAAGATGGTAGCTTCTTACGAAGAATTTCCATTCGCCAAGTCCCATGCAAGGATCTTCCAGTGGGATCTGTTGGACAAGTGGTCCGGGTCGCATCCTCAGATGCATCGGCGGATAACCCTGTCTCCAAGGGCCAGGGTGTCGCTGTGGTGGTGACTGCAGAGTGCTCATCTTCTAGGGGGCCGCAGATTCGGCATACAGGACTGGGTCCTGGTGACCACGGATGCCAGCCTTCAAGGCTGGGGGGCAGTCACACAGGGAAGAAACTTCCAAGGCCTATGGAAAAGTCAGGAGACTTCCCTACACATAAATGTTCCGGAACTATGGGCCATTTACAATGCCCTAAGTCAGGCTAGACCCCTGCTTCAACACCGGCCGGTGCTGATCCAGTCAGACAACATCACGGCGGTCGCTCATGTAAACCGACAGGGCGGCACAAGAAGCAGGATGGCGATGGCAGAAGCCACAAGGATTCTCCGATGGGCGGAAAATCATGTGTTAGCACTGTCAGCAGTGTTCATTCCCGGAGTGGACATCTGAGAAGCAGACTCTCAGCAGACACGACCTCCACCCGGGAGAGTGGGGACTTCATCCAGAAGTCTTCCAAATGATTGTACACCGTGGGGAAAGGCCACAGGTGGACAGGATGGCGTCCCGCCTCAACAAAAAGCTACAAAGATATTGCGCCAGGTCAAGGGACCCTCAGGCGATAGCTGTGGACGCTCTGGTAACACCGTGGGTGTACCAGTCGGTGTATGTGTTCCCTTCTCTGCCTCTCATACCCAGGGTAATGAGAATAATAAGAAGGAGAGGAGTAAGAACTATACTCATTGTTCCGGGTGGCCAAGAAGAGCTTGGTACCCAGAACTCCAAGAAATGATCTCAGAGGACCCATGGCCTCTGCCGCTCAGACAGGACCTGCTGCAGCAGGGGGCCTGTCTGTTCCAAGACGTACCGCGGCTGCGTTTGAAGGCATGGCGGTTGAACGCCGGATCCTGAAGGAAAAAGGCATTCCGGAGGAAGTTATCCCTATGCTATTTAAAGCTAGGAAAGAAGTGAACGCAAACCATTATCACCGCATATGGCGGAAATATGTTGCGTGCTGTGAGGCCAGTAAGGCCCCAAAGGAGGAATTTCAGCTGGGTCGATTTCTGCACTTCCTACAAGTCAGAGGTGACTATGGGCCTAAAATTGGGTTCCATTAAGGTCCAGATTTCGGCTCTATCGATTTTCTTCCAAAATAGAACTGGCTTCACTGCCTGAAGTTCAGACTTTTGTTAAGGGAGTGCTGCATAGTCAGCCCCCGTTTGTGCCTCTAGTGGCACCGTGGGATCTCAACGTAGTGTTGGATTTCCTGAAGTCGCATTGAGTTGAGCCACTTAAATCCGTGGAGCTACAATACCTCACGTGGAAAGTGGTCATGCTGTGGGCCTTGGCGTCGGCCAGGCGTGTATCAGAATTGGCGGCTTTGTCAAAAGCTCTTATCTGTATTTTATATGGATAAGGCGGAATTGAGGACTCGTTCCCAATTCCTTCCTAAGGTGGTAGCAGTTTTTCATGTGAACCAACCTATTGTGGTGCCTGCGGCTACTTGGAACTTGGAGGATTCCAATTTTCTGGACGTAGTCAGGGCCCTGAAAAGTATATGTTTCCAGGACGGCTGGAGTCAGGAAAACTGACTCGCTATTTATCCTGTATGCACCCAACAAGCTGGGTGCTCCTGCTTCTAAGCAGACTATTGCTCGCTGGATCTGTAGCACGATTCAACTTGCACATTCTGCGGCTGGACTGCCGCACCCTAAATCTGTGAAAGCCCATTCCACGAGGAAAGTGGGCTCTTCTTGGGCGGCTGCCCGAGGGGTCTCGGCTTTACAAATTTGCCGAGCTGTTACTTGGTCGGGTTCAAACACTCTTGCAAGAGTCTACAAGTTTGATACCCTGGCTGAGGAGGACCTAGAGTTTGCTCATTCGGTGCTGCAGAGTCATCCGCACTCTCCCGCCCGTTTGGGAGCTTTGGTATAATCCCCATGGTCCTTACGGAGTCCCCAGCATCCACTTAGGACGTTAGAGAAAATAAGATTTTACTCACCGGTAAATCTATTTCTCGTAGTCCGTAGTGGATGCTGGGCGCCCATCCCAAGTGCGGATTGTCTGCAATACTTGTATATAGTTATTGCCTAACTAAAGGGTTATTGTTGAGCCATCTGTTGAGAGGCTCAGTTGTTATCATACTGTTAACTGGGTATAGTATCACGAGTTATACGGTGTGATTGGTGTAGCTGGTATGAGTCTTACCCGGGATTCAAAATCCTTCCTTATTGTGTCAGCTCTTCCGGGCACAGTATCCTAACTGAGGTCTGGAGGAGGGTCTTGGTGGGAGGAGCCAGTGCACACCAGGTAGTCCTAAAGCTTTCTTTAGTTGTGCCCAGTCTCCTGCGGAGCCGCTAATCCCCATGGTCCTTACGGAGTCCCCAGCATCCACTACGGACTACGAGAAATAGATTTACCGGTGAGTAAAATCTTATTTTAAGGGCACCTAGCCAGGAAGGCTCTTCACCCTCTCCCCCAACCCTCTCACTGAGTTGTGAAAATTGGCTGCATTGTTCACATGATACAGAATCAGATAAGGGAGAGAATCTGGTGTGGCATACACTGCATAGTTTGTGTTTACCCATGTTTACAGTAAATCATAATCACATACATATGCACAGACAAGTAATAACTAGCAAAGCCTGCCCCTTACTGTATGTGAGAGGGAGATAGAGAGAGGGGACCAGCACTCCCCAGCTACACGGCCCCACAGATTGTGTACAATAGCGGCTCTCCCCCTTTGCTAAACACTGTACCAGGTTTCCAGCGTTTTCTGAGTGTCAGGAGGAGCTGTGTGTACCTACTGCTGCTGTAAGCAGAAGGCGCCAAAATACCGCTAGTCCCACTCTAAGGTAGCCCTGCCCCCCCAATGGCGTCGGACCTACAGTGTTTTTATATACTGGCAATGTCTACCAATTAGCTTAAAAACATCACACAAGTGCTAGTTTAAGCCACCGCTAGCCAGTGTACACAGGGGGCTATAGAGGGTCCCCCCCAGGAGCATCCCATATGCCTCCCCTGCGTGTCAGCCACACTTTGAACAGGGGGACCCTCTCACCACTGTTGTCACCTTCAGGCTATTGAAAGGGGTATGCGGCGTGCTGCGATTGCGACAGCTAAGGCGCAGTGCCCTGCTGTAAAACAACCTCTCAGGACGGTGGTCCTGCAGCGGGGAAGCGGCTCTGACACCCCCTAACTCCCACGGGGCAGGTATGCTGTTGCCCAAACAGCAAACTAAAAATAATAAAAGTTTAAAAGAAATTGAAGAAAACTCTCTGTAGCTGCAGAGATGTGCATCCTCTCTTGAGGGCAATTTTTTCTAAACCGTCTGTGGGAGGGGGCATAGAGGGGAGGAGCCAGCACAACCCACTGAAGAAATTTAAAGTGCACCGGATCCTTTGGACCGCGTCTATACCCTATCGTACTAGGCCTCCCCAATATCCCTTATGGATGCTATTGAAATCATAATTGCTGCTCATAAATAAAACTAATGGAAAGGTAACAATGATTAGATTATAAAGATAAAGAAAAAAAGAAAACATTATTCTATTTTAACAAAGCACAACTATGTTGAAAAGAGAATAAATACTACACCAAGGAAACACTTACGGATTCGGGGGTGGGGATTATTAGATCTACACTAAAAAAAATCTCCAGTAAATAGGTCTACCATTAATGGTAGACATGCGTTAGATGGACAGGGTCAAAAGGTCAACATAGAATAGATAGACAGAAGAAAAGGTCAATAGGGTCAAAAGGTCGACACGGAGATGGTCGACACACAAAAAAAGGTAGACACAATTAGTTTTCTTTTTTGGGGGGTGTTTTGCCACTTTTCTGCCACATTCAAGCCCCATTAGTGCCCCAAGCATGCCATAAGCTTTGCTTGCCATGCTTGGGGCAAGCTACTATTCCCAATCATAGTCCACGTGGATGGAAAAGTATGAAAAAGTAAAAAAAATTAAAAATAAATAAAAACTCATCGACCAAATATGTGCCGACCATTGTTATGTTGACCTTTGACCCTGACACATTTTTGAACTGTGTACCTTTTACATGTCGACCTTTTGACCCTGTCGACCTAATGCACGTCTACCATTAGTGGTAGACCTATTGGCTGTAGATCTTTTTAGTGTAGATCTATACCTATGTATTTATATATAATACAGGTTGAGAATCTCTTATCCAAAATCCAACATTTTTGGGTCCCCTACTGAGATAATGACATATATATTATATTATATCATATAGATATATAATATAATATATATATATATATGTATATGTGTCATTATCTCGGTAGGGGAACCAAAAATGTGTGATTTGGAATTTTGGATAAGGGATACTCAACCTGTACCAGGTAAACTGAAAATTGTATTTAATAAAAGCCAGAAACATATTTGAAATGTAATAAAAGCAATGTTTGCAAAATTGCGGATTCAAAATACTTTGTTTCTATTAAATCAACTACCTTGAAAGCACAGGTTTTTGATTTGTAAAACTGTATCAGTTTTCTAGTTACTTGAATGCATAAGTCGACTTCAATTTACCGGGAAAACTAAATCAGACTCTGAAAACACATTTTTTTAGAACATGTAATAAAAATTAGGAGGTTTGATACCCACTCGGTACCTAACCTTTTGAAACATCATTCATATTGAAGTTTAAAGCAATAGAATTCATTACATTGGTGGAGTGAGTAGAGATCTTACCAGGGACGTGCAGTCAGGGGAGGCTGTGCCTCAACTGTCATAATGATTAAAATAATACAAAGTAGATATTTATAACAGAGTCTGTGTTATAGATATCTTCTTTGTTTTATTCTAATCATCACCCCTGTGGTGGTGGTGATGCAGCATAGCATGGTGGGAGGCAGCGGTAGAGGTGCCTCCCGCTGACAATAGTAAAGTTCAGCCAGTGGGGGGGCGGGAAGGGGCAAGGTCAAGCTACGGGCTGTAAGAGCCCATTGAAAATGCATGTAAAAGCGGCACCAGTACAGGTGCCTCAATGACAGGAGCGTGCATTCACTCACATGAAAGCACGCCCCTGTCAGTCCAGGTGATGTGATTGGCCCAGCAGATCCAGTGCTGGATCCGCTGGGTAGCGAGCGTATGCGGCGGGACACGACGGGTTCGTGATGGCGGGAACCGCCAGACATAGCGCGGCTGGCGGCAGGCCTGGATCCGGGTGGATCCTGTGCCTGCTAGCCATTTTACAGAGTTCGGCAGCGGATACCAATTTCAAAAATGGTGCCTCAGCATCATTTTTGAAATTCAAGATGGCCGCAGCGAGCCAATCATGGCTCACCGCATCATCGCCCCGCCCCCTCTGGCTGATTTATGTAAGTCAGCGCGAGGCAGCGGTGTCAGTCCGACGGCGGCGGAGGAGCAGTGAAGAGTTCCTGAAGGCAGAAGACGCCGGGGGAAGTCCTGGATGGGCGGCGGCCATGCAAAAGAGCTTAAAGACCGCCGCCCACCAGGTGAAGACGCCGGAAGCCCTGGTGCGGCGGCGGCCATGCAAAAGAGCTGAAAGGCCGCCGCCCCCAGGTGAAGATGTAGCACAATAAAATATTAAAACATATGGTGTGGTGTTTTTATTTTAATATTTTCTTTAAAGGCGGACTACGGGTGACAGCGGGCCCTTAATGTCCGGGTATGCTGGCACTTGAGGTTCTCCAAGTACCAGCATGCTTGGGTAGGATTGCTGGGACCTGTAGGCCACCTGTAAAGAACAATAGTATCCTGCCATGAACCCCGCACCCACCGCCACCAGGGGTGCGGGGCATAGCACTGGGCTATCAGCCCAGTGCTGGTTGTTGTCCAGGAGGGGGGACCCCATTTTTTTTTTTTTTTGGGTGTCCCCACTTTGAGGAATTCCAGCCCTGGGCTGACCAGTTTAGGGGTGGGTAATGTGATTGCAGGGGGACCCCACACACTGAGTGTCCCTCCTGCTATGCCATTATCCCCCCTTGCTGGTTGTGCCTGGTGCTGGTTTTTGTGACATAAGGGGAGTCCTACGCTTTTTTTCCCCCTCTTCCCTTCTTCATTGGGGGATGGGGGGGGGGTGGGGGGGTGGAGTTAATAAGACCAGTGCCTCCCCTGCCGTTTTTTGGGATTTACAAACTTTAAAATCAGAATCAGCTTTATTGGCCAGCTATACTTGCAAATACTAGGAATTTGATTTCGGTTTACAGTGCAGCAGCCGTAGGGGGGGGGGGGGGGGGCAATGTCACATGTAAACAAGAGGGGGGGATGGGGAGGGGGAATATATGCAGTATGCAGCTTAAGTAAAAGTTCACAGTGATCGTTACAATCAGAAGATCGGAGTAGAGCGACTGGACAGTCAACCCGGCGATTTGTCAGGAGTTCAGCAGGTGGACTGCTTGAGGAAAGAAGCTTTTGGAGGCTTCTATTGGTTCTGGTGGGAATGGCCCTGTATCTTTTTCCTGATGGCAGCAGGTTGAGCTCGCCATAGCCCAGGTGAGGTGGATCATTGACTTTCCTGGTCGCCCTTTTTTTGGCTCTGGACCAGTACAGGTAAAAGAGTTATCCTTAAATTTTAGAGAAAATCTGAAAAACAGGTGGTGTGATGTACAACTAGTTATGAAAATGCTAATTTTCTATGTACCAATTTCTTAGGTATATACTGTATAGGAGAAATGTCTCTGTCATACTATATATTTTCTCTGAACTACCAAGTATGGATCTGTTCGTGAAGTGGTCTGTTTACTATAAACAACAGGGGGTCATACCTACAGTCTGAAAAAAAAGTGTTGAATCTCTGTCCTGACCAAAGCCATAACATCTCAGACCATTAGGCTTCACACAGACTGTAGATAATTAAATAACCCCTGCTCACTTGACTAGGAAGCCCCTCAGTTACCTAATTACAAACAATTCTGGTTTTGAAAGGGTTAAAATCCACGAGAGAGAGAGAGAGAGAGAGAGAGAGAGAGAGAGAGAGAGAGAGAGAGAGAGTGTGTGAGTGTGTGTGTGTCATGAGTAGTTGCTGCACAGATAAATGCCTGTTTAAGTGAATCCATTCTGCACTCCTTGGCGACAATCATGTGTTGAGGGTGCCCCATACATCTTATCTTTGTGAAGCCCCCACAATGGAATGCCTAAGGTCTTTGCAGAAAGTACTGGAATTTCCAAAACTATACTTTTATTTCTCTCAAAAAAATCATAATGTGTGTGTATTTGTAAAATAATCATACATACTTTGTAACAATCTTTTTTGTAACTTAGTTCTGAAGTTATTCTTGAAATTAAAACTTACATTTCTCATCTCTTAACCTATGCCTTATGAGGCACACATGCTACTGATTTTTAAAGCGTAACCAAAAGGCCACTGTGGGTGGTGGCAACCAATATACAGTATTTTATTGCTAGAATAACTGGCATAACACCAACGTCACGACCACCCAACTCGGAAGGAGTTCTGAGGGCAGGTGCGACTGACAGATGATGTATACAAAAGTGCAAAAATGAAGATAATTAGATTTGATTCAATTCAACGTATGTTAATAGTGCTAGGAAAAAGGTCCTGGAGCTATTCAATTGTCCTCATCTCTATTCAGGATATAACAATTCTCTCACCTTAAACAGGGTGTTTATTCACGAGGACTGGCATTCTCCAACTTATGTGCCTACCACGATTCTGTTTGCACCGCGCTAAAGGCAGTAAATAGCATTGCGGCAGTAGTTTAGTCGGATTTCTACTAACACCTCAGGAGAGATGCGAGCAGAAATCCTCTAGCCAGGCATAACATTGCAGCAAATTGAATAGCTTAGCCTCCTGAGGTGCAAGGTAAAATGTGTGAACAACTCTGTGGTTTGAGCAATCTAACCAGGACTTCAGATAAGTTGCACCAATTTGCACGGCTAAACCCGGTAGTAAAGGGCACACACATGCCGAATGTGCGCCCAATTGGGGGGGAGGGGCGATTGAATTGCTCCAATAGGTGCCCACTATGTTTGGGCACCAACAAAATAATTGAATTCCCCCTACGTGTACAACATGCCAGTGAATAAGCCGAGAATTCAAAATGATGTCTGTGGAAAATTTTATAATTTCAAGATTTGAACAGGATAATTGATTGTAATATATGATAAAGCAGTCAGACATAACTACAACTACATTAACTATCTCCTTTTGTTATCAATATGGACGATTAAGTGCCAGGTTCCCTTCATACGCCAAATAAGAACATGTCAAAACATCAATATACATAAACAATAATTATTGATTATATTATACATAATGTAATTATTATAGTATTTGTAAAACAGGTTAATTAATCTTTCTATATGAAACCAAGATTTAGTTATTGATGATGATGATGATGATAATAATAATAAATTATTATGTAAATGATCTATCATGGTTCATACTATGAGTTACATAGAATATTTTACCAAGAAATGATATTAAATCATAATCCTTGAAATGGAAAATTAAATTAATATAACAAGATCGTTCTCTTGCCCATGAAATTGTCATATTGGTTGTGACTGTAGCTTGGTCTATAGACAATTTTCTCAATTACAGAGTGGGAATACTAAGGGTAATAACCCAAATGAGTATAGGATTATCTAGGTAAAAGAAAGTAGCCAGTGTATGGGGAAGCAAGCAAAGCACATCTATACAATCTTTGGAACCCACTACTGTAATGCTATATTTATTTTCCTGCCACTTGGATTAAACATTGATTTTCTGGCACTGGTAGCGATGGGGTAGCCAGACTCAGCCTTCATCTCTGTCCACCCTTTCCCTACGGTTTCCCTTTTTCTTTATTGCCACCCCTACCCTAACTATATTAGATTGTTAATTCTGCTTGTTCTTCAGGTATGCAGCTAAGTTGCCGGCAGTCGGGATCCCAGCGGTTAGGATTCCGACGTCGGGATCCCGACTGCAATCCCGTGTAACAGGGGCTACGACACCCATAAAGTGGGAATAGAACCTGTGGCGAACGCAGCAAGCAACCGAGCCCGCAGCATGGCAAGCACAGTGTGCCGCAAGGGGACTCTTGGCGCTTGACCGCTGCTGGCACACTGACGATCAGGATGCCAGCTGTAAGTATATCAACAACAGCTTCCCGATCGTCAGTAAGCAGGTAGCGGGTGCGTGCAAAGAGTCCCCTTGCGGGTAAATCCTGCTGACCCAGTTTTTCATATAGACCACACCACCTGTGTTACCAATCTGGATCTATGCTGCCTCCTAGGTTTGACCATTCACTTCTGTTTCCTTTTTCTCTCTCTTACTCGCTGCTCTACTCCTCTTTTCTTTTTGATATTTGTAAATATGTTGTTATACAAAACCTACAGTCTTTTGTTATATTTTCTTACATGAGATTTCTATTGTTACATGACATTTCTAATGTACTGTTTGAAAACGCACAAAAATAAACAGTTACAAAAAAAATAAGAATTTACTTACCGATAATTCTATTTCTCATAGTCCGTAGTGGATGCTGGGGACTCCGAAAGGACCATGGGGAATAGCGGCTCCGCAGGAGACTGGGCACAAAGTAAAAGCTTTAGGACTAGCTGGTGTGCACTGGCTCCTCCCCCTATGACCCTCCTCCAAGCCTCAGTTAGGATACTGTGCCCGGACGAGCGTACACAATAAGGAAGGATTTTGAATCCCGGGTAAGACCCATTACCAGCCACACCAATCACACCGTACAACTTGTGATCTGAACCCAGTTAACAGCATGATAACAGAAGGAGCCTCTGAAAAGATGGCTCACAACAGCAATAACCCGATTTTTGTAACAATAACTATGTACAAGTAATGCAGACTATCCGCACTTGGGAAAGGCGCCCAGCATCCACTACGGACTATGAGAAATAGAATTATCGGTAAGTAAATTCTTATTTTCTCTAACGTCCTAGTGGATGCTGGGGACTCCGAAAGGACCATGGGGATTATACCAAAGCTCCCAAACGGGCGGGAGAGTGCGGATGACTCTGCAGCACCGAATGAGAGAACTCCAGGTCCTCCTCAGCCAGGGTATCAAATTTGTAGAATTTAGCAAACGTGTTTGCCCCTGACCAAGTAGCTGCTCAGCAAAGTTGTAAAGCCGAGACCCCTCGGGCAGCCGCCCAAGATGAGCCCACTTTCCGTGTGGAATGGGCTTTTACAGATTTTTGCTGTGGCAGGCCTGCCACAGAATGTGCAAGCTGAATTGTACTACAAATCCAACGAGCAATCGTCTGCTTAGAAGCAGGAGCACCCAGCTTGTTGGGTGCATACAGGATAAACAGCGAGTCAGATTTTCTGACTCCAGCCGTCCTGGAAACATATATTTTCAGGGCCCTGACTACGTCCAGCAACTTGGAATCCTCCAAGTCCCTAGTAGCCGCAGGCACCACAATAGGTTGGTTTAAGTGAAATGCCGAAAACACCTTAGGGAGAAATTGAGGACGAGTCCTCAATTCCGCCCTGTCCGAATGGAAAATCAGATAAGGGCTTTTACAGGATAAAGCCGCCAATTCTGACACGCGCCTGGCCCAGGCC
Source organism: Pseudophryne corroboree (assembly GCF_028390025.1). Classification (NCBI taxonomy): domain Eukaryota; kingdom Metazoa; phylum Chordata; class Amphibia; order Anura; family Myobatrachidae; genus Pseudophryne; species Pseudophryne corroboree. The sequence goes on along the minus strand of NC_086452.1, from coordinate 433,689,844 downwards.
AGGGCCAACAGCATGACCACTTTCCATGTGAGATATTTTAACTCCACAGATTTAAGTGGTTCAAACCAATGTGACTTTTGGAATCCAAAAAAAAAACTACATTGAGATCCCAAGTGCCACTGGAGGCACAAAAGGAGGCTGTATATGCAGTACCCCTTTTACAAACGTCTGAACTTCAGGGACTGAAGCTAGTTCTTTTTGGAAGAAAATTGACAGGGCCGAAATTTGAACCTTAATGGACCCCAATTTCAGGCCCATAGACACTCCTGTTTGTAGGAAATGTAGGAATCGACCCAGTCGAATTTCCACCGTCGGGCCTTACTGGCCTCGCACCACGCAACATATTTTCGCCAATTGCGGTGATAATGTTTTTGCGGTTACATCCTTCCTGGCTTTGATCAGGATAGGGATGACTTCATCCGGAATGCCCTTTTTCCTTCAGGATCCGGCGTTCAACCGCCATGCCGTCAAACGCAGCCGCGGTAAGTCTTGGAACAGACAGGGTCCTTGCTGGAGCAGGTCCCTTCTTAGAGGTAGAGGCCACGGATCCTCCGTGAGCCTCTCTTGAAGTTCCGGTTACCAAGTCCTTCTTGGCCAATCCGGAGCCACGAATATAGTGCTTACTCCTCACCATCTTATCAATCTCAGTACCTTGGGTATGAGAGGCAGAGGAGGAAACACATACCCTGACTGGTACACCCACGGTGTTACCAGAGCGTCTACAGCTATTGCCTGAGGGTCCCTGGACCTGGCGCAATACCTGTCGAGTTTTTCCCAACTGTTTATAATCCTGTGGAAGACTTCTGGGTGAAGTCCCCACTCTCCCCGGGTGGAGGTCGTGCAGAGGAAGTCTGCTTCCCAGTTGTCCACTCCCGGAATGAATACTGCTGACAGTGCTATCCCATGATTTTCCGCCCAGCGAAGAATCCTTGCAGCTTCTGTCATTGCCCTTCTGCTTCTTGTGCCACCCTGTCTGTTTACGTGGGTGACTGCCGTGATGTTGTCCGACTGGATCAACACCGGCTGTCCTTGAAGCAAAGGTCTTGCTAAGCTTAGAGCATTGTAAATGTCCCTTAGCTTCAGGATATTTATGTGAAGTGATGTCTCCAGGCTTGACCATAAGTCCTGGATATTCCTTCCCTGTGTGACTGCTCCCCTGCCTCGCAGGCTGGCATCCGTGGTTACCAGGACCCAGTCCTGAATGCCGAATCTGCGGCCCTCTAGAAGATGAGCACTCTGCAACCACCACAGGAGGGACACCCTTGTCCTTGGTGACAGGGTTATCCGCTGATGCATCTGAAGATGCGACCCGGACCATTTGTCCAGCAGGTCCCACTGGAAAGTTCTTGCGTGGAATCTGCCGAATGGGATTGCTTCGTAGGAAGCCCCCCTTTTACCCAGAACCCTTGTGCATTGATGCACTGAGACTTGGCTCGGTTTGAGGAGGTTCCTGACTAGCTCGGATAACTCCCTGGCTTTCTCCTCCGGGAGAAACACCTTTTTCTGGACTGTGTCCAGGATCATCCCTAGGAACAGAAGACACGTCGACGGAACCAGCTGCGATTTTGGAATATTGAGAATCCAATCGTGCTGCCGCAACACTATCTGAGATAGTGCTACACCGACCTCCAACTGTTCCCTGGATCTTACCCTTATCAGGGAATCGTCCGAGTAAGGGATAACTAAAATTCCCTTCCTTCGAAGGAACATCATCATTTCGGCCATTACCTTGGTAAAGACCCGGGGTGCCGTGGACCATCCCTACGGCAGCGTCTGAACTGATAGTGACAGTTCTGTACCATAAACCTGAGGTACCCTTGGTGAGAAGGGTAAATTTTGACATGAAGGTAAGCATCCTTGATGTCCCGAGACATCATGTAGTCCCCTTCTTCCAGGTTCGCAATCACTGCTCTGAGTGACTCAATCTTGAATTTGAACCTCTGTATGTAAGTGTTCAAAGATTTTAGAATCGGTCTCACCGAGCCGACTGGCTTCGGTACCACAATAGTGTGGAATAATACCCCGTTCCCTGTTGCAGGAGGGGTACCTTGATTATCACCTGCTGGGAATACAGCTTGTGAATGGCTTCCAAAACTGCCTCCCTGTCAGAGGGAGACGTCGGTAAAGTCGACTTTTGGAAACGGCGAGGGGGAGACGTCTCGAATTCCAATATGTACCCCTGAGATATTACCTGAAGGATCCAGGGGTCTATTTGCGAGTGAGCCCACTGCGCACTGAAATTCATTGAGAACGGGCCCCCACCGTGCCTGAGCTTGTAAAGCCCTAGCGTCATACTGAGGGCTTGGCAGAGGCTGGAAAGGGTTTCTGTTCCTGGGAACTGGCTGATCTCTGCAGCCTTTTTCCTCTCCCTCTGTCACGAGCAGAAAAGAGGAAACTTTTTGTCCGCTTGCCAACAAAGGACTGCGCCTGATAATACGGCGTCTTATTTTGAGAGGCGACCTGGGGTACAAACGTGGATTTCCCAGCTGTTGCCGTGGCCACCAGGTCTAAAAGACCGACCCCAAATGTCCCCTTTCAAAGGCAATACTTCCAAATGGCGTTTGGAATCCGCATCACCTGACCATTTTACTGGTAGAATTGGACAACGCACTTATACTTGATGCCAGTCGGCAATTATTCCGCTGTGCATCATGCATATATAGAAATGCATCTTTTAAATGCTCTATAGGCAATAATATACTATCCTTATCTAGGATATCAATATTTCCAGTCAGGGAATCCGACCATGCCAACCCAGCACTGCACCTCCAGGCTGAGGCGATAGCTGGTCGCAGTATAACACCAGTATGCGTGTAAATACCTTTTTCCCTCCTGCTTTCTATCAGCAGGATCCTTAAGGGCGGCCATCTCATGAGAGGGTAGAGCCCTTGTTCTTACAAGCGTGTGAGCGCCTTATCCCCCCTAGGGGTTGTTTCCCAATGCATCCTAACCTCTGGCGGGAAAGGGTATGCAGCCAATACTTTTTAAGAAATTATTAATTGTTATCGGGGGGAAACCCACGCATCATCACACATTTTATTTCTCAGATTCAGGAAAACTACAGGTAGTTTTTCCCTCACCGAACATAATACCCCTTTTTTGGTGGTACTCGTATTATCAGAAATGTATAAAACATTTTCCATTGTCTCAATCATGTAACGTGTGGCCCTACTGGAAATCACGGTTGTCTCTTCACCGTCGACACAGGAGTCAGTATCCGTGTCGGTGTCTGTATCTGCCATCTGCCTGACGGCCTATGAGACGTCTGGACAGGCACAAGCTGAGTAGCCGGCTGTCTCATGTCAACCACTGTTTTTTTATATAGAGCTGACACTGTCACGTAATTTTCAACAGTACATCCACTCAGGTGTCGACCCCCTAGGGGGTGACATCACTGTTACAGACACCCTGCTCCGCCTCCACATCATTTTCCTCCTCATACATGTCGACACACACGTACCGACACCCAGCACACACACAGGGAATGCTCTGATAGAGGACAGGACCCACTTAGCCCTTTGGGGAGACAGAGGGAGAGTTTGCCAGCACACACCAGAGCGCTATATATGTATAGGGACAACCTTACAATAAGTGTCTATCCCTTATAGCTGCTTATATCTGTTATTTTGCCAAATAAGTGCCCCCCTCTCTTTTTTACCCTGTTTCTGTAGTTGCAGGATGCAGGGGAGAGTCTGGGAGCCTTCCTACCAGCGGAGCTGTGTGGGAAAAATGGCGCTGTGTGCTGAGGAGATAGGCCCCGCCCCCTTCACGGCGGGCTCTTCTCCCGCTTTTTACTGGAAAACTGGCAGGGGTTAAATACATCCATATAGCCCAGGAGCTATATGTGATGTATTTTTCGCCAACTAAGGTAAATTCATTGCTTCCCAGGACGCCCCCCCCCCCAGCGTCCTGCACCCTCAGTGACCGGAGTGTGAAGTGTGCTGAGAGCAATGGCGCACAGCTGCAGTGCTGTGCGCTACCTTATGAAGACAGGAAAGTCTTCTGCCGCCGATTTATGGAGCTCTTCTTGCTTCAGCATCTGTAAGGGGGCCAGCGGCGCGGCTCCGGGACCCATCCATGGCTGGGCCTGTGATCGTCCCTCTGGAGCTAATGTCCAGTAGCCTAAGAAACCTAATCCACTCTGCACGCAGGTGAGTTCGTTTCTCTCCCCTAAGTCCCTCGATGCAGTGAGCCTGTTGCCAGCAGGTCTCACTGAAAATAAAAAACCTATTTAAACTTTTACTCTAAGCAGCTCAGGAGAGCCACCTAGATTGCACCCTTCTCGTTCGGGCACAAAATCTTAACTGAGGCTTGGAGGAGGGTCATAGGGGGAGGAGCCAGTGCACACCAGCTAGTCCTAAAGCTTTTACTTTGTGCCCAGTCTCCTGCGGAGCCGCTATTCCCCATGGTCCTTTCGGAGTCCCCAGCATCCACTAGGACGTTAGAGAAAATAGCTTTTCCCTTCTGGCTTTCATCGATGCTCTTCATCTATCAGTTGCTCATTGCCCCAAGGAAATACTTGCTTACTTTCAAGACCACCCCTCCAAGTGGCAAGAGCGTGGTGCAGGTTAACACACAAGTCATGATGGCCCTTTCCCCATGGCTTCACACCTTGAGCTGCAGAGAAGAATTTCACACAAAGTTTCCTAAAAGCCCTCAGCCCACCTAGAGAAATGAGTGGGATCTGGGAGTATGGATAACCATCTAAAATTATGGAGTTTCACAGTCCAGGAGAGCAAGCAACAATGACTGAATTGTAAAACATTATCCTTAGTGGTTATGCAAAACCCTTTAAATGCAGCAAAATCAATCTTAAGGTGGGTACACACTGGTTGATATATCTGTAGATCAATGGATCTGCAGGTATATCTATAGCCGGATTGGGCAGTGTGTTGTGCATACACACTACATGATTCGTCGTGACTGATGTCACAAACTAGGCGGCAGGGTTGGAAAAAAAAAAGGTTTAAAAAAAATAAAAGTAAAACCCAACTTTTTGGGGTATAAAATTTTTTTTTTGGGGGGTTAAACAATGTTGGTTTTTTTTGCATTAACAGTTTAATGAAAAAAATGTAATCCTGTTTGTTATAATACTGTGACACATGTATTAGAAACCTCGATCAACCATGTTTTAATGCTTTCTTACATTAACAATCCAAAGTTTTTAGGCTTTATTTATTTATTAACAGTTTCTTATATAGCGCAGCATATTCCGTTACGCTTTACAATTAGAACAGTAATAGAACAAAACTGGGTAAAAATAGACCGACATAGAGGTAGGAAGGCCCTGCTCGCAAGCTTACAATATATAGGGAAATAGGCATTGATACACAAGGATAGATGCTACCTATTGCATAATGGTCCACCAGATTGCTAGGTTCTTAATGGGTTGTATGATGATACCCCGCAATGTTGGCCAGGTGTCAGGAGGGTGTGAGAGTAAAGAAAGACAAGATATGTGATGTTATGTTTACTGTACAGAGAGGATGTAATTGGATAGGGAAACATTGAAGGTTATGTAGGTGGGTCTGGAATTTGATAGGCTTGTCTGAAGAGGTGAGTTTTCAGGGAACGTTTAAAGGTTTGGAGCAGAGGTTCTCAAACTCGGTCCTCGGGAGCCCACACAGTGCATGTTTTGCAGGTAACCCAGCAGGTGCACAGGTGTATTAATTACTCACTGACACATTTTAAAAGGTCCACAGGTGGAGCTAATTATTTCACTTGCGATTCTGTGAGGAGACCTGCAAAACATGCACTGTGTGGGCCCCCGAGGACCGAGTTTGAGAATCTCTGGTTTGGAGACTAGAGGCGAGTCTTATTGTGCGTGTGGATGAGAGACGCAGATCTTGTGCAGAACGGAGAAGTCGGGTAGGGAGATATTTTGAGATGAGTGAAGAGATGTATGTTGGTGTAGTTTGGTTAATAGCATTGTATGTCAGTAAAAGTATTTTATATTTAATACAGTAGAATACCGGTAACCAATGGAGGGACTGACAGAGCGGATCTGCAGACGATAAACGTCTAGCAAGGAAGATTAGCCTCGCAGCTGCATTCAAAATGGATTGTAGTGGTGAGAGCCTATGTTTGGGAAGACCGGTCAGGAGACTATTACAATAATCAATGCGGGAGATAATGAGAGCATGGATTAGAGTTTAGCAGTGTCTTGTGTAAGATATGGTCATATTCTGGATATGTTTCTTAGATGTATGTAACATGATCTTCAGACAGATTGAATGTGGGGAACAAAGGACAGTTCAGAGTCAAGAATGACACCTAGGCAGCGAGCTTGTGGGGCAGGGATGATTGCTGAGTTCTCAACAGTGATAGAAATATCAGGTTGGTAACTACCATTGGCCGGTGGAAATATAATTAATTCTGTTTTGGAAATATTAAGTTTGAGGTGGCGAGATGTCATCCAAGATGAAATGATAGAAAGGCATTCAGTGACACAGCCCAATACAGATGGTGACAAATCTGGGGAGGATAGGCAGATTTGAGTATCATCCGCATACAGATGGTACTGAAATCCGAAAGAGTTGATTAGTTTGCTAAGAGATGTGGTATAGATAGAGAAAAGCAGAGGACCTAGGACTGAGCCTTGCGGTACTCCAGCTGAGAGAGGTAGCAAAGAGGAGGTAGATTCAGAGAAACGAACACTGAAGAAGCGATTAGATAGGTAGGATGAGAACCAAGAAAGGGCTGTGTCCTGAATACCTAGGGATTGTAGTGTTTGTATGAGAAGAGAGTGGTCAACAGTGTAAAAAGCAGCAGAGAGATCAAGTAGAATAAGTAGTGAGTAATGTAGCAGTGACCAAATCATTCACTACCTTAGTCAGTGCTGTCTCTGTGGAGTGTTGGGCACGAAATCCTGTCTGACGTGGGTCCAGTAAGTTGTGTGAGTTAAGAAAGTGTGTGAGGCGAGTGTAGGCAAGTCTCTCAAGTAACTTGGAGGGGCATGGGAGCTGAGAGATGGGACGGTAGTTAGAGAGAGAGTTAGGGTCAGAGTTTTGTTTTTTTCAGAATGGGAGTAATCACTGCATGCTTGTACAGAGAAGGAAAGATACCAGTAGACAGAGAGAGAGACTTTGATATGATTTATTTGAAATCTTTCAATAAAACCAATTTTAGACTAAATATAATTAAAACATGCAAAAGTACTTTTCAGAGAAAAACACAAACACAAAAAATGAAGTAGATTAGGCATTAGCACTGGATGTGTCACTGGCATTAAACATTTTGAATAAAAACACTAGTTTAGATGCCTTTTTAGTTCCCAGTCTGTTTAGAAGTTTCAAATGAACTAAACCAAAAGAAGAAAAAAATCTTTCTACACTAGCTGAAGATAATTGAGCAGTCAGAAGTTGTTCAACAATGGTTAATGCATGTTAAGTAAACATGAAGATTAAACCATGAGGTGTTTTTCTGTGTATTGCCTTTTTAATGTGTTGGTGTTATTTACTTTTTAAGACTGAGTGTTAACTGTGTTTTTTTTCCTGTCCTATGGGAATGTTGGGGGAGAAGCTTGATGCTAGGCAGATTGAGCACCTCTCTTATCCGATTCACCTCCCTATATCTTTGTTGTGTGTGTGATTTACTGCATTGGGTCAGCTTACTTAGATGAAGACCACAAGCAACAAGAATGTGGAATACTACCAGGTATTCCCTTTTTTTTAAGAAGTCACGATGTTGTGCCTGTAGTCCCAGCATATAATTTTTTTTTTTTAACCATTTGGTTTAAACCAAGGTTGTTTAAACTAGCCAACCCTGCTAAGTGGGCGGGCATTTACATGCGCCCGCCAACTGCTGCAGGTAGTGTATGGGCTGTCTGCTGACTGCGAATACACACATATCGATGCACCAATATATCTGTAGATATATTGGTCATCATGTGTGTTGCAGGGCTGATGCGATATGTCTGAACGGCGGCATTCACAGACATTGTTGGTACACACTGGCCGACTGGCCCGCGATATATTGGCTTTCAATAGAACGGGATATATTGGCAAGTATGTATGCGCCTTTAGTCTTGCTTTTCACACAATTCTAGAGGGGGATTCAATTAGCTGCGATAAAGCAATAACGTACCTATCGTATGCTAATTCTGCTTATCGGCAGTATGTGCGCTCCCATTTATCGCGCAATTCAATTAGAGAACAGTAAAATTGGCATTTACGCAATCATTTTTGCTGGTGTTATGGGCATTAAAAATGGGGAAATGTGCCTGTACCCCACAAAAAGACATACAAATATAGGGTAACAGCATAGAAGTCTATTAATGGCCATAAAAAAAAATATTTAGGGTTATAAAAATGTGTCAGATGGCTGCTAAATGTATTATTCTAGAATACTGAAAAAAGTATAGAAAGCTATTTCTTTGTGCAAAATAAACAATCTACTTCAATTAGGGGTACAGAAAATGGGTAAGGGTATAAATTTGGGTAATTTTAAGCCACTTAAAAAAAATTGCAAATCCCCCCACACACACACACAATATCTCCCACCTGCAAGCCTAAAAACACCCGTCCTACTCATAAAGCATCCCCGTGTACTTGTCCCATACCTTATACCCCAATTTCCTGCATTTTTTCAGCCCCAAAAATTACATGTCATTATTGGGCAAATAGAAATAATTAAAAACTTCTAAGTGCATAGTTAGTCATTAAGGGGGCTAATTCAATAGGGCTGTTTTTGTGAGTTGCGATAAAAGCCAATTTTACATGCGAAAACAGGTTATCCCTTCTGAATCCCCCCTTAGTGTGCAGAACATGGACTAATCACTTTCAATAGGTAAATTTAAAGATATGTCTAGGCCACACCCACTTAACAAAAAACAAAAAAAAACAAAAAAAGTCAGTGCTACCCGTATTGTTACATGGCTGAATCTGCTGTCAATGGATATGGTCTTTGTCCGATTCATGATATTCTGCACAAAGTAAAAATAAAATATATGGATATTAGTCTGTTACTTCCCTAGTCACAGAAACAAATACTATAATGTGATTATCAGTGTAAGAGAAACCCAGATAATCGCAAGACAATTCACTTATCTTCAAAGATGTTGCTGTATTGAAGACATGTAAGTGCTACAAGTTCCCTGCTTTGTCTTATCTAACACCATGGGGAAAATAAAAGAAAAATCTGCTTTCAAATAGGGAATGCATTCTGTATCTAATCCCTCTCCTCTGAGCTGCATTGTGCTCAAAGGATTTTACAAGTGGAGATTAGAGAATTCTTTAGGACTCATAGCCACGTTATGGAGTATGTAGACTTGTGGGAAGGGAGGCAGCACTGTATACAGGAAATAATGCAGAACCCTCTTATGGCGTGCAATGCACCGATACACTTACTAGCAGTCTCCGCTCCCACAGTGTGCTTAAAGAAAACAAGAGTCTCTGGATGCCTCCACGCTGTGTTATAGCCAAACGAAATGAGGCATTGGATTATTAACTAAAAATGCATATACTGTATACACTACATAGCCAAAAGTATGCGGACACCATTCTAAAGGATGTGATTGGCTATTTCAGGCACAGCCACTGCTAACACGTACATAAAAAGTAATGCGTTCTCCATAATCACACATTACAGGGATACAGAGGAGCTCCACAACTGTCAATGTGGCACTGTCATAGGATGGAACCTCTCCAAGAAGTAAGTTGGTCAACTGTCTTCCATGCCAGAGCTGCCACAGTACCGCTTTCACATCGCAAATGCCGCATCCCACCCGGTAAGAGAAACGTGTCCTTACCGGGTGGGATCCGCCATTTGGTCTCCTTTGATGGCTTTCCGACCCGGCAATATACCGGGTCGGTTGCCAAAGCAGCGGGGGGGGGGGGGGGGCTGCAGCAGCAGGGGCGGGGGTGGAGGCGGCGCTGGGAGATGAGCTCATCTCCTGCGCCGCCTCTCCCTATGCTGTGAATGGGAACAGTGTCGCATCGACGCGGCTCCCATTCACACTGCGCCTGACCCGGTATTCAACCCGGGTCTAATCCTTCTTTCATACCGGGTTGAATTACCAGGTCAGGCGACCCGCTAATTCGCCGAAAGTGCTTTCACATCGCACACTGACCCGTGTCGACACGGCAATATGCCGTGTCGATACCGGGTTATTTGTGCGATGTGAAAGGGTAAGCAGTAAGTGCTGGTATTGTGAAGTGGAAAGCGGGAAGTGGGAGCAGCAACAGGTCAGGCCCACATCCGTAGGCAACAAGCTCGCAGAACGGGATGGCCAACTATAAAGCTCCCACATGCATCTAGGCCCAAATGTATTAAGCCTTAACAAGAGAGAAAGTGGAGATGAATAAAGAGTGCTAAAGTACCAGCCAATCGGCTCCTGTCATTTTTCAAACACAGCCTGTTACATGGCAGTTAGGAAGCTGATTGGCTGGTCATTTATCACTCTTTATTCGTCTCCACTTTATCGCTTGTTAAAGCTTAATACTTTTGGGCCCTGGATTGGATTTCCATGGCCAACCAGCCCCATACAAGCCTCAGATCACCATGCGCAACGCATACTTGCCTACCCTTCCGGATCAACCGGGAGGCTCACGAGAATCGGGTGGCGCTCCCAGCCCCCTGGAAAAGGTAGCCAAGTTTCCTGGATCCGGCCTATCCACCGCAGCCCCCACCCCCGGCGCAGCCATCCTTCACAGTAGGCAGACCGGGGAGGCCAACGACGCGATTTGCTCCGAATAGCAGGGGGGCGTGGCCACAATGAAGCGATCGGGCATGCACGCCCCCGAACCGGCCACCCACAATGAGGCCATGAACCCTGTAATGCCGACCGAGAGTCGGCAAGCCTGGCACAACGCCAAACACTGGCTGGATTGGTGAAAAGCACACCACCATTGGACACCGGAGCAGTACAAACATTTGCAGGAGTGACGGATCATGCTTCACCATCTGTTAGTCAGGAGAGTGCTTACAGTCTGTATGTGTACTGACAACTAGTTTGGGGCAGGAGAAATAGTGGTCTGGGACTGTTTTACATCATGTTGCCTTGGTAGCATTGGCAACCTGTGCCAGCTCCATCCCGCCCCGAATCTATGAGGCCATGTGAGGGGGCAGGGGCAGAAGTGCAGAGAACTGGCCAGACCCTCTGGGTGGCTCTACACACTACAGGGTGTATGCCTGGAGAACCCTTTACATGCTTTGAGCAGCACTTAAAACTGCATTACGCACTCTGCTAGCCAAAAGCAGCATCTGTGCAGCCCCCCAGGGCCCTGCACCGCTTGCAAACCCCTATCTATGTCCCTGGATCTGGGCCCCTTAGTTCCAGTGAAAGGAAATCTTAATGCTAAAGCATACAATTAAATTGCAGGCAATTTTGTGCTTTCCAGTGTTGTGGAAACACTTTGGGGAAGGCATTCCCCGTTTCAACATGAAAATGCCGCCATAAACAAAGCGAGGTCCTTCAAATTTATTTGCCAAGTTTGTTACTGAAGAACTGTACTGGCTTGCAGAGCTCATTCTTTCCCCTTTGGGATAACATGAAATGCCATCTTCGAGCCTTACTGCCCAACATCAGTGCCCGAAATCACTAATGCCCTTGTGGATGAATGAGTCAGCATACTCATGGGGTCATGATCCAAAACAGAGTAGAAAGCCTTTCCTGGGGTGTGGAGGCTGCTATAGTACAGGCCAGGGCCGGACTGACCATCGGGCACTTCTGACAAATGCAGGCTGGCCGAGCAGTTCAGTCTCCCTTCACTCTGCTCGGATTCCCGGCTCTAATAGACAAAGGCTGGCCGAGCAGCTCCCACTCCCGTCGGTCTGCTCAGCACAGAGAGACAGGGGTGTGCCGCGAAGCCCCTGTGACTCACAGCACACCCCGGTGAGCCGTGACCACACCCCTTATTGGTGCACGCACTTAAATGCCAGGGCTGAATAACCGCTCCAATCTGTCTCTACTACCGGCCGGGGATTTGGAAAGAGATGTTAAGGAAGTACAACTGGACATGACGTTTGGGTGGCCACATACATTTGCCATGTTATCTATAAATAAAGTTCTAGTTGCTTTTGAATATATCTTAACCAAGCTGTGATTGTGGAGATTTTCAATGCACATTAGATGTTCTTTCAGTAATCACCTTGAAAGACATTGCAGAAGTCTCTAAAAGTTATTGGAAACAGTACAAAAGGCCAGCAGGCACGTATGTCATGGTCATCTATTCTGGAGATGCCTCTAAGAGACACATCAATGCTGCTTTGTGCAAGGTGGGCAATTTGGCATTTTTCTAAGAGGATCTGGGGAGATGTAGGAGGTCCTTGTAGAGTGTATATACAAATGTGTACACATACACATAGCCTCAAATCAAACCAAATGGCTGCGTTTAGAGTGCCACAGACTTTCTCTGTGCAAAAATAAATAAATTACTCCAAAATACGGGATGCAGTCAGCATCCCAACAGTCTGGATGCTAACAGTCGTGTGACAGACGCCGGAATACCGACACCACACGGAAACCCGGTGCCGAAACACAAACCGGCGGCATTACGAAAGTAAGTACTGGGGTTAGGGTCCGGAGGGGAGGTAGAGTAAGGCATTAGAGGGGTGGGGTTAGCCGTAGCCACAACCCTCTGCCCCCCCTTCCTCGAAGTCTTGGCCCTAGCCATCACCCTTGTGATTAGCCATAGCCGCCACTCCCACTATCTTAGCCCTAGCCTCCACCCCAGACGGCTTAGGGTAAGGGGCATGGGAGGGGTAAATTAATTACCCCGTCCCCTGTTGGCACTGTAAAAGTCGGCATCCCAACTGCCGGCATTTCGTATCACACCCCTAAATACCTCGCATAGTATGAACTAAGATGCAAAATTGAGGAAAAAGCACAATGGAGGAAAAAATACACAATCTCAGGTAAAACAGCAAAAGACAGGCCTGATAAGAGTGTCGGGTGCCATGTATCATTGTGTTCAATCTGCAAATGTATACCATTTCCTTTGCTAAATATAAAATAATAAAAATACAACGTACATAGGGCCTGACTGTAATTACAGCAACAACAAAAAAAGGAAGCAACTTTGAGTCTGGAACAAACCATGTTGCCATGCAAAAGGAGCCAAACCTTCTCTCTGTATATGTTACATCTGCCCCCCCCACCCCCCCCCATCCCCACCGCAGTGCAACATGGTTTTGCCCAGGTCGACAGTTACTTGCTTTTTTTGCTTTACTTACAACCATAAATCAGGTCCTAGTACACAAAATGCAAGAAAAAGTATCAAAATTGAGGAAAACCCCCCACCAGGAGTGGTATATGGTGCAAAAAGGACAGTACATATCTGTAGCTAGATTGTGCAAGATGAGACTTGGCCTCAATGTAACCATTTAAAAATATACATATTTATTAAATGCACTCGTAAAATAGAATGTTTAACGCAGCCAACAGCCAGGGGTAGTTTCTGAAGAAAGCTGGAACGATATAGGTGGAAACTGCGCACCTTTTCTCCTCTCTGAAACTTTCCAGGCTCTATTTCCTTTCTAAGCAATGTATATTATTCTAATTTCCTTCCTAATTCTCTTCCAGGAAGTTTTAGGCTGCTGTGTTATGTCATCCCTGAGAGCTGGAGGCTGAAGAAGCCCACGGCTGTAGCAGTGTATCAGAAAGCAGCAGAAAAGTGACTTGCTGACATCTAACCACGACGCTGTAAGAAGTATGTTTTGTGGTGGTCGTGGAAAATGTCCCATACAGATTGTTGCTGTATATATCCAGAAACAGTGAATACACTCGAGGGTTTATCGGGTAGGTAAATGGGAAGCGTTTTGCTCAATTTGTTGTGACAGATGCAGCACAGAATACAGCTAATGTAGGTGGTGCGCAACTAAAATTATCTTCAGTTTAGTTTATTAACAACCTACAAAACAGAGAATAACCTCAAAGTTTCCATGTACATATGTGTCATATAATAAATTAATCAGAACAGTCTCCTTCCGCGTCCTAGTCACATTGCGATACAACTAAGATGCATTGTCAGCAAAAAAAGACACCCAACGCTACAAGATTCTCACGTGACCCGATGTACCGAGAGGGGCTGTTTTGCGTGACTGCAGCAAAGATGTATGAGGACACGCAGAGGCGTCACTCACCTCTGTGACACCCGGTGCGGCAGCGAGGATAAAAGGGGCGGGGCTTCGCGGGAATGGGTGGGGATTAAATAGAGGGGCGGGGCTTCGCTGGCGGAACCCGGTTTTAATCCATTGCAGGCACGCAAAGGGGGCGGGGCTTCGCGTCCCGACACCCGTTTTTTTTCCCACTGGGGGGTGTGGGAGGTGAGGCTGACTCTCGGGAGGTGCTGTCCCTGCAGTGCTGGCTCCTACAAAGTGACAGGAGCCGAGTGCTGCACATAATATAACAGTGCAGCACTCGGCTTCTGTCACTCTGCAGGAGCCGGCATTTTGGTGTCACCCCTCGGCGGGTGACACTCGGGAGCGGGCCGCACCCCCCGCACCCCCCTTGTGACGCCACTGAGGACACGTTTATCCTTCAATTGGACACTTTAAAAAAATGATTTCGCTACTGACAATGCTCTGACACATTCTGACCTGGTGTGGTTCAACAGATCTACAGTAAGCAGATAGACAGTCAATAGGTCGACCCCAAATGGTCAATGTGCAAAAGGTCGACCGGGTAAAAAGGCCAACATGGAAAAGGCAGACAGCAGAAAAGGTCGACAGGGTCAAAAGGTTGACATGAAAATGTTTGACAAGTTTTTTTTGTGTCATTTTGAATGGCCAAATTAATGGAAATGTGTACCCACGTGGGCTCGCTTTGCTCACCACGCTTCAAACGAGGTGCCTTGCGCCACTACCGCTGTGCTCAGCACAGGTTACCAATCTCAATGGTAGTCTACGTTGATGGTAAATAATGAAAAAGTTGGAAAAAAACAAAAACTTGTGTCGACCATTGTCGTGTCAACTTTTTGAACCTACTGACCTTAAGAACACTGTCTACCTTTTACCTATCTACCTTTTGATCCTGTTGACCATTTGAGGTCAACCAATTGACTATCTTTTCACTGTAGATCAACCAGATACCTTCTGACCACATCCTACTTTGCCTAACTATGCTGACAATTCATCATGAACATGCAACTATCGGAACAGACAAATCAAGACTTTTCCACAAAACAATTACCTTTGTTTATTGGACACGGTTCATAATCTTTTTATGCACTTTTGAACGTTCTCCTCACAGTAGGTACATACATACTTTGGCTACATTCCCCTCCTCATAGTAGGTATATACATACTAAAGATGGCTATTGGTGGGTTACTCATTGGCCCTCATTCCGAGTTGTTCGCTCGGTATTTTTCATCGCATCGCAATGAAAATCCGCTTAGTACGCATGCGCAATGTTCGCACTGCGACTGCGCCAAGTAACTTTGCTATGTAGAAAGTATTTTTACTCACGGCTTTTTCATCGCTCCGGCGAACGTAATGTGATTGACAGGAAATGGGTGTTACTGGGCGGAAACACGGCGTTTCAGGGGCGTGTGGCTGAAAACGCTACCGTTTCCGGAAAAAACGCAGGAGTGGCTGGAGAAACGGTGGGAGTGCCTGGGCGAACGCTGGGTGTGTTTGTGACGTCAACCAGGAACGACAAGCACTGAACTGATCGCACAGGCAGAGTAAGTCTGGAGCTACTCTGAAACTGCTAAGTAGTTAGTAATCGCAATATTGCGAATACATCGGTCGCAATTTTAAGAAGCTAAGATTCACTCCCAGTAGGCGGCGGCTTAGCGTGTGTAACTCTGCTAAATTCGCCTTGCGACCGATCAACTCGGAATGAGGGCCATGGTCACCATCGATGGTACCATTGATGGTTAACCTCAATGGTGTAAAACCATCTGTAAGGGAACCATCAATGGTTTTACCAATCGCTGGTCATCCCTGTAATTGCTGTGAAATTAACTGCGGGCCAAAAAGAGCCTGGGAGCGTGGCTTTGTGGGTGTCAGAGGGTGGGGCTAAGCTACGTACCCTGACACTTTGAGGGGAAAAAACCCAAAAAGCACTGACCGATGGATGGCGGAAAACCATCTGGTTCTCCCCCATCGATGGTAAAAGAATACGTCATCGGTCATAGACAATCGATTATTATGAAACATCGATGGTTGATGGCCAACCCCAATACATACTTTGCCTACCAATGTCCGGGAGACTACTGAATTTGGTGGAGTCCTCCCAGTCTCCAGGAAGACTAGGCCAGCCCGTATCCTGCCTCCGTTACTAGTGAAGTAGGTTGGGAGTGGCTTATATGATGCCATTCACATCACAAAGAGACGCTTTTACTATGCGAGAATGTGATCTGTGTCACTGTGCAGCGGTGGTCTAGCCCTGACTCTGTGGCTTTAAAAAATGTTTCATACAGTGCATCCGGCGTGTATTCACAGCGCTTCACTTTTTCCACATTTTGTTATGTTACAGCCTTATTCCAAAATGGAATAAAATTTATTTTTCCCTCAAAATTCTACACACAATTCCCCATAATGACGTTAAAAAAGTTTCTTCTAGATTTTTGCTAATTTCTTAAAAATAAAAAATGAAGAAATCACATGTACATAAGTATTCACAGCCTTTGCTCAATACTTTGTTGATGCACCTTTGGCAACAATTAAAGCCTCAAGTCTTTTTGAATATGATGCCACAAGCTTGGCACACTTATCTTTGGCCAGTTTCGCAAATTCCTCTTTGCAGCACCGCTCAAGCTCCATCAGGTCGGATGGGAAGGGTCGGTGCATAGCCATTTTCAGCTCTCTCCAGAGATGTTCAAACGGATTCAAGTGTGGAATCTGGCTGGGCCACTCAAGGACACTCACATAGTTGTCCTGAAGCCACTCCTTTTATATCTTGGCTGTGTGCTTAGGGTCGTTGTCCTGCTGAAAGTTGAACCGTCGCCCCAGTCTGAGGTCAAGAGCGCTCTAGAGCAGGTTTTCATCCAGGATGTCTCTGTACATTGCTGCATTCATCTTTCCCTCTATCCTGACTACTCTCCCAGTTCCTGCCGCTAAAAAACCTCCCCACAGCATGATCATGCCACCACCGTGCTTCACTGTAGGGATGGTATTGATGAGCGGTACCTGGTTTCCTCCAAACGTGACGCCTGGCATTCACGCCAAAGAGTTCAATCTTTGTCTCATCAGACCAGAGAATTTTGTTTCTCATGGTCTGAGAGTCCTTCAAGTTCATTTTGGCCAACTCCAGGTGGGCTACCATGTGCTTTTTACTAAGGAATGGCCTCCGTCTGGCCACTCTACCATACAGGCTTGATTGGTGGATTGCTGCAGAGATGGTTGTCCTTCTGGAAGGTTCTCCTCTCTCTCCACAGAGCAATGCTGTAGCTCTGACAGAGTGACCATAGGGTTCTTGGTCACCTCCCTGACTAGGGCCCTTCTCCCCCGATCGCTCAGTTTAGATGGCCAGCCAGCTCTAGGAAGAGTCCTGGTGGTTCCAAACTTCTTCCATTTACAGATGATGGAGGCCACTGTGCTCATTGGGACCTTCAAAGCGGCAAATATTTTTCTGTACCATTCCCCAGATTTGTGCCTCGAGACAATCCTGTCTCTGAGGTACAAACAATTCCTTTGACCTCATGCTTGGTTTGTGCTCAGACATGCACTGTCAAGTGTGGGACTTTAAATAGACAGGTGTGTGCCTTTCCAAATCATGTCCAATCAACTGAATTTACCACAGGTGGACTCCAATTAAGCTGTAGGAACATCTTAAGGATGATCAGTGGAAACAGGATGCACCCGAGCTCAATTTTTACCTTCATGGCAAAGGCTGTGAATACTTATGTACATGTGATTTCTTAGATTTTTATTTTTAATAAATTTGCAAAAATCACAAAAATACAACTTTTTTTCACGTTGTCATTATGGGGTATTGTATCACCATCTGGCCATGTTTGTGGATTTCCTTAACCATGCATTGGTGAGTTTATCTATTTTGCCGGGTCAGTAACTATCCCAACCTACTTCCACAAAACGAAATCCTGAATACATGATCTGTTAGGAAAACTTGAAGGTTAAGGTTGAGAACCACTGGTCCAGCTGGAATAATGAAACGCTAAAGATGATATATATATATTTAGCAATCGTAAACTAAAGCTGCATACACACTGTGCGATTTTATCTCAGATATGGACTATATAGCCCATATCGGACGTAACTATTATGCATATTGCACCATGTGTATGCACCTTGCGATGCGGATGCGTGGTCCCGAATGATCGGCATCGCAATGAAATATAGTGGGTGCAGGCAGGGCCAATACTGTCTATATTAGAGGCTCACGCCTCCGGCGTCAATATAGTCTGTATCGGCTGCCGGACGGGTTGCACCATGTGTTCGCAGCTTTACTGTATTCCTATAATCAACGAATAGAAAATTGTATGTTATATACAATCAGCAATCCAGAATCCTATGCAAGGCTTGTTTTTAATAGAGTTTCCATGCAAGAACACTCCTCTCTGAATCCTATTACCTGGAACTGAATTACTACACAAAAAGTGACAATACAATCTATGGAATTTATATATAACATACAGAGTCTGAAACCTGAGCACCCCCCACCCCTTCCCCAATTAAATCAGGTTTTTTTTAAATAATCAGCATAAGGTACAATTCTTTACCGCTTTACTGCCAACTTTTTGAAAAATAAACTGGCATTTTGACACAGAATATTCTTCTTTTTTTTTCCAGCTACATCTGTTTCATCTGGCATCTAATTCAACCCAGTACTGCGACACAGCCTTCAGCGACCAAAATACATCCCCCCCCTCCTCCAGGGAACAAACAAACAAGGCTGAATTAAGGAGCTCTGCTCGTAAGACAACCAACCACAGGCCTGTTAAACAGTGGGTCTTTCCAGTTGTCTACTATCATTAAAGTTTATAACCTTCAGAGCATTTTTTTTTTTTTTTAAATGCTTTGAATTAAGATTTTTTTAATGTCTAAAGGTGTTTTTTCTTTCTTTATGAAACTATTTTTAAACATTTTTTGTTGTAACAACTGGAACTAAAAAGTCAATTGTGCACACAGGGCAAGTGCAAGATGGCGAGCCAATCCACACATGCACAAATCACCAGAGACTATAACATACCTCCCAACTGTCCCACTTTCAGCTGCTCGAGCGCATGAGAAAGCCTGAGAGTCGCCCAGAATCTTTGGGATGGTTGAGCATGGGTGATAAAAACAGGGGATGTGCTGCTAGGCCACGTCCCTTCTTTGTAAGGCCACACTCCTGTGGCAGGTGCGGGGTCCCGTATTGCAAGTCAGATTTGAGAGGTGTTGGTGGACACATTTGTAAGTTGTGCGCATGGTTACCACCCAATTCCGACTCTTCGGTTGTAAATGCTCCGCAAATGGGTGTACAAGCAACTTTGAATCATAAAATGTTGGACAATTGGGAAAGGTTACTGTATATGGGAGAAAACATTAAAATGTGCATTTCCGGGTACAGGAAGAGTCTATGGTACAAAAGAGACTAAAGGCCCATACACACTGGGCGATTCTGAGCTGAAAGCAGCTCACTTTTGGGGGTGGACTTCTGTTTGCCAGCGGCCGGGCTCCCGACGACCAGCATACCGGCGCTAGAATCCTGACCGCCGGCATCCCGACAACTTTTCTCCCTCTTGGGGGTTTACGACCCCCCTGGAGGGAGAATAGATAGCGTGTAGTGTGCCACCGTGCCCGCAGCGTGGCGGGCGCGGCAAGTCCACAAGGGGCTTATTTGCGCTCGCCCAGCTGTCGGTATGCCGGCAGTCGGCATTCCGGCGCCGGTATGCTGGTCGCCGGCAGACCCTACTACACCCCACATTTGGTGTGTTGAGCTGATTTCAGCTCAAAGCCGCCCAGTGTGTATGGACAAGCGATGAGCGCTGATGCGCGCTCCCGCTTTATCGCTGGCGGCCGCCGTTCATCTACTAGTATTACCAGTAGATGAACGCCGTTGTGAGCGGCTTTCCATAGCGTCCTGCTATGGAAAGCCGCTCACCCCCGCTGACATCGCTGGGCGGGAGGGGGGGGGGGGAAATCGCTCAGTGTGTATGGACCTTAACTCTACAGTATATTCCATTAAAAATGAAGTGGTATTAAGTTATAAAGTAGAACTGTGGATATATATTGCAGTTCCTAAATAACGCCACAATGATGATTTATGAGAACAGCAGTGGCAGAGAGGGATATTCAAGGCTGGATCATTCATTGCAATTACTTATAGGTAAAAGACCACTTTCCAATCATCAATTTTATTAGTAAAAATAGGATTTTAATTATCTACCGGTAAATCCTTTTCTCGTAGTCCGTAGAGGATGCTGGGGTCCATATTAGTACCATGGGGTATACGCAGCTCCACCAGGAGTCATTGGCACTTTAAGAGTTTAATAGTGTGGGCTGGCTCCTCCCTCTATGCCCCACCTACCAGACTCAGTCTAGAAACTGTGCCCAGAGGAGCCGGTCACAGCTAGGGGAGCTCTACAGAGCTTTCCTAGAAAAAGTTTATTTTAGAGTTTATTTTTTTACTGAGACTGAGGGACTGAGGGGGGGAGCAGTGTCCACCCTGTGGGGTTTGAGCCACTGTCTTCGCTGACTGGAGACTGAGCTCCAGAGGGAACAGATCGCGCCCGCCACAAGGGAACGCTCACCCCAGCAGCCAGCCGCCACCCCCTTGCAGAGCTGAAGTGTGGCGAGTGAGTCACTGTCCCCCCCATACAAGCGGGGGGTCAGTGTGAAGATGGCAGCTTAAGGGTAGGAGCGCAGTATTAACTGCGCTCCCAGACGACTCAGTGGTACTTCGGTGCGATGCTGTGAGGGGCGCCCTGAGCCAGCACCTGACCCTACACTGACCAAATCAAGCCTGTCGGGGTCTACGGATCTCAGCCAGCACAAAATCCTCAGGCCAGTATAATCTCAGAAGAGCGGGAAGACAGCGCCATTAAGGGGGACCCAGCAGCGTTCAGCGCCATTTTCCTGCCTGCAGACACACTGCCAGTGGAAGAACAGTCCCTCCAGAGCACCTCCAGCTATCTGTACGGTACCAGGGGGGTTGTAGAAGGTAGGGGAGGCTGTGTAAAGGCTGTGTCACCTATTAAGGGATACAGTCAGCGCTGGTTTGGGGTCTCCCTATACCTATAATAGCGCTGTGTGTGGGTTGACTCCAATCTCTGTGTCTCTCTGCCATTCTTGGGGGAGAAACTCTGTCTGCCCTGTACCCTGTGTGTATGTGGGGTGATTGGTGTGCAATTGCAATCATGTCTAGAGACTCTGTTTCATATGCTGCAGAGGATTTATCTTCCCAGGAAGACTGCATACCATGTAATCAGGATTGCACTGTTGTAGCGCAGATCCCAGCTAGAGAGCCGGAATGGTTAGGGGGGACTATTTCTCAGATTTCAGATAGGGTTGCTAGAACTGAGCATGCAACTCAGGTGCTGCAATCCTCTATGGTTGTATGGTCTGATACTGCTTCCTCGGGGTCCCCTGCGGTACATTCTCACAAACGTGCACTTGCAAAGATTATGCAGGATGACACGGACACCGATTCTGACACGGCAGATGGTGATGGGGATGTGTCGAGGAACTGTGCCCGAGGAGACGACATACTTCGAGAGAAGGAATTACACAGATAGTGGCGAGATTCATACCAGCTCACACAATAAGCAAATCCGGTTAACATGCCGGAAAAACTCAGCAACAGCTGAAACAGTAAATAACGCAGACCTTACCTAGGAACCAGGTAGAACTGAACTAGAAAACCAATATAGGAAAACGCAGCGCGGGGCAGGCGCCCAGCATCCTCTACAGACTACGAGAAAAGGATTTACCGGTAGGTAATTAAAATCCTATTTTCTCTTACGTCCTAGAGGATGCTGGGGTCCATATTAGTACCATGGGGATGTACCAAAGCTCCCAGTACGGGAGGGAGTGCGCGGAGGCTCCTGTAAGACTGCTTGACCAAACTTGAGGTCATCAGAGGCCAAAGTATCGAACTTGCAAAACTTGGCAAACGTGTTCGACCCAGACCAAGTAGCCGCTCGGCAAAGTTGTAGAGCAGACACACCCCGGGCAGCTGCCCAGGAAGAGCCCACTTTACGAGTAGAGTGGGCCTTTACAGATCTTGGACACGGCAATCCTGCCGTGGAATAAGCGTGCTGGACAGTGAACCTGATCCAGCGTGAAATCGACTGCTTAGAAGCAGGACACCCAATTTTCTTGGGATCATAGAGGACAGAGAGTCACTTTTTCTACGACGAGCCGTCCTCTTCACATAAATCTTCAAAGCCCTCACAACATCCAAGGCCTTTGAAGCAATTGGGGAGTCAGTAGCCACTGGCACCACAATAGGTTGGTTGATATGGAAAGCCGATACAACCTTAGGCAGGGACTGTGGACGAGTCCTAAGTTCCGCCCTGTCTTCATGGAAGATCAGATAGGGACTTTTACAAGATAAAGCCCCCAATTCCGACACGCGTCGTACAGAAGCCAAGGCCAACAAAGTGACCGCCTTCCATGTGAGAAACTTGATATCAGCCTCCTGTAGAGGCTCAAACCAAGCTAATTGCAGGAACTGCAACACCACATCAAGATCCCTGGGTGCCGTTGGCGCCACAAAGGGAGGCTGGATGTGCAGAACCCCTTTAAAAAAGGTCTGAACCTCAGGGAGGACAGCCAATTGTTTTTGGAAGAAGATGGACAAAGCAGAGATCTGGACCTTGATGGAGCCCAATCTCAGTCCCATATCCACACCTGCTTGCAGGAAAAGGAGAAAACGTCCAAGTTGAAACTCCACCGCAGGAAATTTCTTTGACTCACACCAAGAAATATATTGTTTCCAAATGCGATGGTAATGTTTAGACGTTACCCCCTTCCTAGCCTGTATCAGGGTAGGAATGACCTCACTTGGGATACCCTTCCGAGCTAAGATCTGGCGTTCAACCGCCATGCCATCAAACGTAGCCGTGGTAAGTCTTGATAAGCGAACGGCCCCTGCAGTAGAAGATCCTCCCGAAGAGGTAAAGGCCTTGGATCTTCCAGCAGAAGATCCAGTAGATCCGCGTACCAAGCCCTCCTTGGCCAGTCCGGAGCAATGAGCATTGCCAAAATCTTTGTTCTTCTTACCAGTTGAAGAACTTTTGGTATCAGAGGAAGTGGAGGGAACACATACACTGACGTGAACACCCACGGTGTTACCAATGCGTCCACCGCCACTGCCACTGCCTGTGGGTCTCTCGACCTGGAACCAGGGCCGGCGCTTCCATTAGGCAGCTGCCTATGGGCGGGGGACCTGAAGGGGCGGCCCGTAGCCGGCCCCTGGCATCAGCAGTACTAATAATGAGTCATGCAGACTCATTACAATACTGTGTGTCACAGCTGGCCACAGGCCCTAAAGAACAAGGAGGAGTTTGTCCGGCTGGAGAAGAGTAGGGGGAGCACGATCAGTCCACGTATCTACCCTGCTTCTCTCTATAGTGGATCTGTCCCCCAGCGTGAAAAGATACACTGTGGTTCGGCGACAGGGGGATGTGATCTGCCCTTCAGATCTCCTCCCCTCTTTTCTCCCCCTGCTTCTACTGGCCAGGCGCCGCACTGCTCCACATTTACAGGCTCTGCCTCTGCACGACCTGTCCTCTCCTGTAGCCAATGAGTGATATCCCCTTTCCCCACCCCCTTCCTCAGTCCCCCCTCCAGCTCTGCAGTCTGCACATCAAGTCCCCCCTCGAACTCTCCTCCTGCTCTGCACTGCACACAGCCTGTCCCGAGTCCCTCCCTCGACTGCTCTGCACAGCAATCCCCCCCCCACCTCCTGCACAAAGTCTGACACCGACTCTCTGCCTCTCCGGCTCTGCACAGCAAGCAACTCCGCCCTCCCTCTCTGCTGCTCTGCACACAGCCTGTCCCGATCCCCCCTCCCTCTATCCTGCTCTGCACAACCTATCCTTCCTCCCCCCCTCCCTCTCTCCTGCTCTGCACAACCTATCCTTCCTTCCCCCCTCCTATCACTACCTCTTCCCCCCGCCCTCTCTCATGCTTTGCACAGAATGTCGTTCCCTGCAGGCAGAAGGTCCCAACTCCTAGCCCCTATTACCGAGTCCCCGCCCCCTCCTGCACTGCCTGGTCTGGATGCTGCTGCAACTGATGTGTGAGGGAACACAGAGCCTCCTGCACACAGGTAAGTACCTGACAAGGTATGTGTACTTATTTAAGTTATATGGGTGAAGTGGAGGGTGTATACTTATATTGCTTGGGCAGGTGGGTTGAGGGGTGCAATGTATCTGGGGGTTATAGCAATTTATCAGTGGGTTTTACATATATTATCTGGGGAGAGAAATAGGTTGATATGTATCTGTGTGGTTGTATATTTATGTTAACTGGTAGGGGAGGTGGGTTGGGGGGTGTAGTAATGTATTGTAGAGGGTTGTATACTAATATATTTTGTGTATGGGTGAGCTGAATTGAGTGGTGTAGTATTTTTTGGGGGCGATGTGTATATTATTTTGTGCGGTGGGGTATGGTAATATACTGGCCTTATTGAAGTTACTTTGTAATTTTATATATATATATATATATATATATATATATATATATACAGACAGTCCCGGCACTCTTTTAACGGAGTAAAGTTACTGCGGTGCCTTCCCAGAGGGGTTACCTCATACAGATGTGGAAGAAATGAAGGTGGCACTCACGCAGATTATTGCAAAAGTAAAAGTAGTCAGTTTTAATTTACCAAATAGGTAAATTAAAACTGACTACTTTTACTTTTGCAATAATCTGCGTGAGTGCCACCTTCATTTCTTCCACATATATATATATATATATATATATATATATATATATATATATATATAAACCAGCAATCCCTAGCAAGCAGCGGCACTCGGAGACTGACGCGTTCCATGCGGTCGATCCCTCTGGAGCTAATGGTGTCTAGTAGCCTAAGAAGCCCATGCTAGCTGAAAGCAGGTAGGTTCGCTTCTTCTCCCCTTAGTCCCTCGCTGCAGTGAGCCTGTTGCCAGCAGGTCTCACTGTAAAATAAAAAACCTAATTATATACTTTCTTTCTAGAAGCTCAGTAGAGCCCCTAGTGTGCATCCAACCTCGGCCAGGCACAAAATCTAACTGAGGCTTGGAGGAGGGTCATAGTGGGAGGAGCCAGTGCACACCAGGTGACCTAAAAGCTTTCTTTAGTTGTGCCCAGTCTCCTGCGGAGCCGCTATTCCCCATGGTCCTTTCGGAGTTCCCAGCATCCACTAGGACGTCAGAGAAATATAGAATTAAAATTAAAAAAAAATAGTTATATGAAAAAGGATTACATTTACCTGAAAGCAGTGCAAATGGTATGTGATGATGCCTCATCTTGGTTGGCTTCACCATTTACTTGATAGAGCCAAAGATAGTTATACAGCTGGAGACAAACTCTCCGCCCCCGTTCCTATTCGCTATGTACACTATTTGTCATATTATTTTTCCACCAGTCTGATTAATACAGCAAAGACAACTAGCCTAGGAGGGTCACTAGAAAGAAGCCATTACTGAATAAAATTCAAATCATAGTGCTGTATGTTTGGAGTTTACCAGAAAATATCAGAGTGACCTGGTTAAAATGTGGCGTAAGGTTTTATGGACAGATTAGACAGAGATGAAGCATTTTGGAACAAAACCGAACGGTTATGTGTGGCACAAAGTCAATACTGACCATTACTCAGCACACAGAGGGCCTAATTCAGATCTGATCGCAGCAGCAAATTTGTTAGCTAATGGACAAAATCATTTGCACTGCAGGGGGAAGGGGGGGGGGGGGCAGATGTAACATGTGCAGAGAGAGTTAGATTTGGGTGGGTTATTTTGTTTCTGTGCAGGGTAAATACTGGCTGCTTTATTTTTACACTGCAATTTAGATTTCAGTTTGAAGACACCCCACCCAAATCTAACACTCTCTGCACATGTTATATCTGTCTCACCACCATCAGGGCGAGACTGCCAGGACTTGCGTCCTGGGCGCTGACTTAGAAGGGGGCCTGCACCTGGCCAGTCAGTGAAGGCAGCGATGCATGGCCTGCAAGTAAGAGATGAATACGGCAGGGGGCGAAATGGCGCGTGCCGGGAACAGCACTGTGATTCAGTGGGGACTCGGGAGGATGGGCTGGCGCATGTCGGCAACAGCACTGAGCCAGGTCAGGGAACAGCACTGTGATCCAGCAGGGAGGCAGGGGTTGGCGCGTGCCAGGAACAGCTTTGAAGCGGGTCCGGGAACAGCACTATTAGGGATATTCAATTCGGCCCGGGGTGCCGGGTGATAAGTATCGGCCGGTGGGGGCTATTTAATTGGCCCCGATAAGCCGGCGCGTGCCGCGGCTTATCGGGGGTTTTGCTTCACCTGCCTCCGGCAGGCGAAGCAAAATGCCCGATAACAGCCCCGTTTTCAACCGAAAACGAGGCTGTTTCACCCGAAAACACACAGGTTTCACTGAACCTGTGTGTTTTCGGGTGTAAGAGGACTTGTTACCAGCCAAGCAAATTAAATAGCCCGACCGCAGCACCCGAAGAAACATCGGGGGTTTTTACTCCTGATGTCTCTTCGGACCAAACTGAATATCCCCCTATGACTCAGCAGTGAGACGAGGGCTGGTGTGTGCCATGAACAGCATTGACCCAGGTCAAGGAACAGCACTGAGATTCAGCGGGAAGGCGGGGGTTAGGGTGGAAACAGCACTGAGATTCAGCGGGAAGGCGGGGGTTAGGGTGGAAACAGCACTGAGATTCAGCGGGAAGGCGGGGGTTAGGGTGGAAACAGCACTGAGATTCAGCATGTGGGGGGCTTATTAAAAAAGATCGAGTTTCTTTGGTCTGAATCTGGAGGTGCACAAGAGGGGGGCTGGCTGGAGGGGCACATGAAGGGGGCTAGCTGGAGTGACACATGATGGGGGTCTGCCTGGAGGAGCACACAAGGTGGGGGGGGGCTGATTGGAGTGACACATGACAGAGGGGCTGGCTGGAGTGACACATTAGCGGGAGGACTGGTTGGAGCGACACATGGGACTGGTTGGGGTGACACGATGGAGGCTGACTGGAGTGACACATGAGAGAGGGACTGGCTGGAGTAACACATGAGAGGGGGGCTGGCTGGAGTGACACATGAGAGGGGGGCTGGCTGGAGTAACACATGAGAGGGGGGCTGGCTGGAGTGACACATGAGAGGGGGGCTGGCTGGAGTGACACATGAGAGGGGGGCTGGCTGGAGTGACACGAGAGGGGGGCTGGCTGGAGTAACACATGAGAGGGGGGCTGGCTGGAGTGACACATGAGAGGGGGGCTGGCTGGAGTGACACATGAGAGGGGGGCTGGCTGGAGTGACACATGAGAGGCGGGCTGGCTGGAGTGACACATGAGGAAGAGGCTACAGTGACACATAAGGGGAGTTGGAGTATATTAGGCAGCGATAACTTTTTCATCGTATTTGATGAGCAGCTGGCTTTTTCAGTGTATTTTTGTGAATGCATTAAGTTGCATGTATAGGGGCGGGGCAGGGCTGACTATTTTGTCACTGGTTTTACACACTATACCCCTTTCACACCAAAAATGCAGGGTCTTACCCGGGAATACGGACCCGGGATCATGCAGGGACATGAATCTGGAGGTGCACAAGAGGGGGGCTGGCTGGAGGGGCACATGAAGGGGGCTAGCTGGAGTGACACATGATGGGGGTCTGCCTGGAGGAGCACACAAGGTGGGGGGGGGCTGATTGGAGTGACACATGACAGAGGGGCTGGCTGGAGTGACACATTAGCGGGAGGACTGGTTGGAGCGACACATGGGACTGGTTGGGGTGACACGATGGAGGCTGACTGGAGTGACACATGAGAGAGGGACTGGCTGGAGTAACACATGAGAGGGGGGCTGGCTGGAGTGACACATGAGAGGGGGGCTGGCTGGAGTAACACATGAGAGGGGGGCTGGCTGGAGTGACACATGAGAGGGGGGCTGGCTGGAGTAACACATGAGAGGGGGGCTGGCTGGAGTGACACATGAGAGGGGGGCTGGCTGGAGTGACACATGAGAGGGGGGCTGGCTGGAGTGACACATGAGAGGCGGGCTGGCTGGAGTGACACATGAGGAAGAGGCTACAGTGACACATAAGGGGAGTTGGAGTATATTAGGCAGCGATAACTTTTTCATCGTATTTGATGAGCAGCTGGCTTTTTCAGTGTATTTTTGTGAATGCATTAAGTTGCATGTATAGGGGCGGGGCAGGGCTGACTATTTTGTCACTGGTTTTACACACTATACCCCTTTCACACCAAAAATGCAGGGTCTTACCCGGGAATACGGACCCGGGATCATGCAGGGACATTCCTGGGTAAGACCCCTTGCATACCGCAGTCAGCAGCCCGGCATATTGCCAGGTTGCTGACGTCAGCGGTGACGCGGCGTGGGCGGCGCTAGAGATCACATGATCTCCAAGCACCACCTGTACATAGAGAGTGAACGGGAGCCGGGGCGCATTGACCCGGCTACCGTTCACACCGCACAGTGAGCCGGGTTGAACACGGGTTCAACCCTGGTCAAGAGCAGGGTTGAAATACCGGGTCACTGGACCTTGTATTTCAACCCCGGTACCCTTTCATACCGCACATGAACACGGGTTATGCGCGTTCATGTGCCAATTACCCGTGTTCAGAGGTGCTGGTGTGAAAGGGGTATTAGAGTTTATGCTCATGCTAGTATTTTTACGGTATACACAATTTAGTATTTTCAAAGATTGTATTGATTTTTTTTTTTTTCATATTTGAACACTTCACTCTGGAAATCGGTGGCATGTGGAGGCCCTCTGAAATTTGGGACTCAACAGGAAATTCTGGGAGACTTGCTAAGAATGATTTCAATGGGAAATTAAACTGTTTTAGCATTTTTAGTGAAACTACTGCACTTCCCCAAACTTTCCCAGGAAACAACCTCCCCCAAGTTCTGAACTGCAATCACCATTGTCCTCCTTACTGGGTCAAACCTTGCAGCTAAGAGAATTTAGAACTTGGGCGTCTGGATATTGGGCCCCATTTTTTTCTACTGAACTAAAAATAAATGCACAGTTACTGCATGGCATAAACAGCAGAGCAAGGGTTACCACACAATATAAAATGCAGATGTGATTAATTGGAGTGGCTTTCTCCGCTCCAGGGTGCAAGCTGGGTTTGTCCATCCTTCTGAAACGACATAATCAATAAAACATCTCTCTGAAACTCCCAGGACTAGCGCAGACACGCAGGCAGTAGTCAAGCTGAGTTCTCTTTCGTTCTCCCTAGTTTCCGTTATTACAGCTCTGAGACGTACTATGAAGCAAAGATGTCAAAACAAGGTGTCTCGCTTCAAGCTAAACAAGGTGAATCTGAGGTTTCAAAAAGCAAAATGTATTTTTTTGTGAACCTCACAAAGCACAAGAAAAAGGTTATACTGTTCTACAAGCTGCACAAAGACTGGCTGAATAGAGATAGTAAGAACAGCGTAAATAAAAACAAAAACAAACAAACAAACATCTAACCTAAAATGATAAAATAAAATCTACCTCCAACCAACTAGCAGAATGGCTGTGTTCTGATGGCGGGGAATCGAACGTTCCAAAGATTCTAGCCCCACCGAAGCCTCTAACAAATTGTAATAGCTGACACCAGAATCAGACACAGGAGATCTGAACACACTCATATACACTTACCATTTTTGTCTCCCTGGCAGGGCCGCTTTAACAGCATCGTAGGCCCTGGACAAAGCAATGCATTTGGGACCTTACACACATATTCATGGGAACCAATAATAATAATTAAAAAAAAATGCCCCTTCTGTGGTCCTGTACTGTCTCTCCACACGCTTCCATAGAGTGAATGGCTGTCAGCATTCTGATTGGTGGATAGCTCCAGCCATCCACCAATCAGCATGCTGACAGCCATTCACTGTCTGGCTGCGAGGCAGATAGAGAATGCCGTGTCACCGCTATGATTGTGTGGCCATCGCCCGCCCCTGCTAGGAGGCCTCCAGAAATGTGGGGCTCTGGGCAGCTGCCCTGCTCCCTGGTCTCCCAGCAAACTAATGGCACTGCTTTCCGCTGTTACAAAATGCAGCATCCAGGATGCTATTTAACCAGCCAGGATCCTGCCACAAGACACCCATTCTCTAGTCACTGGCTGCATCTAAGACGGTGAATCCATTAAGATTGACTTACTGTCTTGCAAAACCCTACTTTACCAGGCAGTGAGGTATTTGATGCGGCTCCCAATTCCTTATGAAGGCCATTTTAAAGTTATGAGCTAAAGCTGGGTATATAAGCTGTCATTTACAAGAACGGGTCATTTTTTCCAGGTGTGGCATAGAAGATCTAGGTAGACAGTCATTAGGCCAATGTGCATTAGGTCGACAGGGTCAAAAGGTTGACACAAGTTTTTTTGTTTTTGCTTTTAGTTTTTTGGGTGTCATGTTCCATGTTTCATCACACGTGACCTCTAGCAGTGTAAACGTGTACGCTTGCACGCTTCAGGCAAGGTGGAGAGTGTATTCCCAATCAAAGACAACGTGGACAGTAAATCAAGCAAAAGTTTGGAAAACATGTCAAGTAAAAAAACAAAAAACTTGTGTCGACCTTTTGAGTCTGTTAATCTTTATGCATGTTGAACTTTCACCTGTTAATCTCCGACTTAATGCATGTTGAACTTTCACCTGTTAATCTCCAACCTAATTGAAAAAAATGACCCGTTCTTGTAAATGACCGCTTATATACCCAGCTTCAGCTCATGACTTTAAAATGGCCTTCATAAGGAACTGGAAGCTGTCTAATACCCCACTGGCTGGTAATGTAGGGCCTGTTGCTGAAAGCGCTGCATTCAGAGAAGACAAGCCGCTCACACAAGAGGCCATACTCAAATGCCATACGGGTTAGTGCAAGTTCCAATGGTGTGATCGATGGTTCTTGTAAAGACGCACAGAAATTAAAGTGGCCGTCTCAGTTGAAAATCAGATGTAGCATTAGCATACAGACACCACCGCATCTGTGTCCACCTTAAGGGCCCTACAGAAATGGCGATGTGCCGCCGAGGTGCCCGATGGCCAACGGGTTACCCGGCGGCGGGGGCAAGTGACGGGGGGAGAGAAGTTTCATCACTCCCCCCATCACCCGGCTCCATAGCAGTGCAAGCTAATATGGACGAGATTGTTCACATTGGATTGCATGTTTAAACAAACCGGCACCAACAATGAACAAGTGCAGAGCCGCGCATCGTTCATCGTTGGTGCCTACACACTATCGTTCATATCTTGCAGTAGTATCGGCCAGTGTGTAGGGCCCATTAGAATGAGGCCCATAACATTTAAAATGTTATATATGTGTATATATATATATACATACATACACACACACACACACACACACACACACACACACACACACACACACACACTCACATATATTATATATATATATATATATATATATATATATATTTATTGGGGGGGGGGGGGGGGGGTACAATTAAATATGGCTGTCTGGTTTGAACCAATTGTGTGTCTTTTTTAAATAAACCACTAATTTGTGGTGTAAATCTGGCAGTTTGTAACTCAGCAAACATTTGCTGGAAAATTTAAATATTGACCAAATCGCTGCTTGATAAATTCTTCCCAGTTGTTACAGTATCTGACCAATGTTATTAATCAGAGCTACTCTACATCCGTGCAGTCTCTAACTGGAGAAGAAAACAAAAACATGCCTTAAAGATTGGCTTGCAGTCTCCTTCGTAACACTTAAAGGAACATATATTTTAATTTTTTTATTTTTATTTTTTCAAAAAGAGGACACTACAGATCTGTATTATGCACATGCCATTTGTGAAATACATGTACTTTAAAGCAACCTTAAAAACTGAATATACATAAAATGTAAGATGGACGTGGATATCCTATATCCCAGCAGCCTAATCCCCACCTGCAGGTATAATAAAACTCAAGTGGTTTTCTTGAATTAACAACATCAGATCTTTCCAGATTAGGGTAAGCAGTATGAGTCATCTGAATACTTAAGAACATTTTCCCTTTCTTTGACTGCAGAACACAAAAAAGGAGATTGGCGGTGAAAACAAATTAATCTTTTCCATTACTACTTTCACTGCCGACCAAAGGGGAAGTCCCCGGATGAACTAACGCCGATTCCTCTGCACCCACCACAGGTATATGCGTCCGCCTCTATGTGGTTACATCCATGCTGCCACATGCACAGGTGTTTTGTTTCCTATAATGCCTGCTGAATCTCTCCTACTCTCACACTGGTAAGGCTCGTCTCTGGTATATGTGCTATTGCTTTCATGCATGCATATATACGTTGGGCCTAATTCATATTTGCATGCAAATGCATACGAAGCTGCATTTTTGTAAGTTACGGAACTGATAATCATCGCAAATAAAGCGTCTACGTACACGATCACAGCTGAAGGCAGATATACGCCGCAAAAACAGCCATGACACGCCTATGCTTTTGTAGCCACTCCCACGTTAACTGCCCCAAAAGGTCCCTTCCTGTCAATCACACTGCGTACAACATGTCACTGCGATCTCTAAAGGTACCTTGGCACGAGTGACGTGCGAATGCAACATGTGCGCAGTCTGCTGATAATCGCGCAGTTGTGTACAAACCTAAATCGGCATCGTGTACAAACATGAATTAGTTCCACTGGGGCAGATTTATTAAGCCTGGTGAAGTGATAAAGTGGAAGGTGATAAAGCACCAGCCAATCAGCTCCTGTCAAGTTACAGGCTGGGTTTGAAAAATGACAGTTAGGAGCTGACTGGCTGGTGTGTTAACCTTCCACTTCATCACTTCTTCTAAGAAATCTGCCCCATAGTTATTGAGGGTCATAGGAAATACATACACATAATAATGAATCCCATGTGCTGTACTGGACTGTTTTACAATATCATGCAAAATACTGTATAAAAAAATAACATAGTTCTATTTCGAATTCATATAATTTTTTTTTTTTATTACATTTAAATGCTACGATGCTATTCCAGATTCTTTGAATAGCAAAAAACTGTACAGCATTCCCAAGAACTTCAAAAAGGAAGTCCTCATATCTGGTAAAGTGGGTCAAGATTGGTGAATTATCCTGGAGGAGGGAGATAATACAATGGATAGGACACATTATTATGGTGGAGGGAAGAGAGAGAAGACAATGACAACGACACATGCAGGGCCGCCATCAAGGGGGGACTGCCGGTACTGCAGTCCCGGGCCCGCAGACAGAGAGGAAGAAGAGGGGGCCCGACCAGGGCTTAAAGTGGTCCTGGAGAGGAGGTAGAACTCATTTTACCTGGTATATTATCGGGTCGGAAAGCAAGCAAAGGAGCGCAAATGCCGGATCCCACCCGGTAAGGACACGTTTCTTTTACCGGGTGGGATCCGGCATTTGCGATCGGAATGCGGTATTAGATTTGGGTGTGGTGTGTTCAATCTGCAATCTAATTTGCAGTGTAAAAATAAAGCAGCCAGTATTTACCCTGCACAGAAACAAAATAACCCACCTAAATCTAACTCTCTCTGCACATGTTATATCTGCCTCCCCTGCAGTGCACATGGTTTTGTCCAACTGCTAAAAAATTTCCTGCTGCGATCAACTTGGAATTACCCCCTGTAACCTGTGCCGAGTGCAGCGAGGCACCTTGCCCAAAGAATGGCAAGGGGATATGGTGTACTAATTGGGGTTCCTGGTCACTTTACAAAGAAAACAACACCAAAAAAATATTTCTAAAAACGCATAATGACCATGTCGACCTATTCAGGTGTCGACCTAGTCACTGTCGACCAATAGTGGTCGACCTACTTACGGTCGACCCTATGATCCACACCCATAACAGAGTTATTATCCTAGAGGAGGAAGAGAGAGAAGACAATAGATAGTACACAAGAATTATTTTGGAGGAGAGAAAGGAAAGAATACAGTGGTGAGGACAGACCAGTGACAAGGGAAATCCTAAACTAGCCATAGGCACGTGTTACAAAAAGCCAGATATTAGCATACACGAGGATGAACAACTCTTGCAGCAAATTGAACAGGCTGCGAGATTGGGGGACATCCTAGTGATTGGGGATTTTAATTATCCTGATATAAATTGAAGTAACGATTCATGTGTTAAAGCTAGGGGCAAAAGGTTCTTAAATACGTTAAAGGATCACTACTTGTCTCAATTAGTCGAGGACCCAACTAGAGGTAAAACTACTCTGGATCTAGTAATTACTAATAATGTGGACATTATAGCAAACACTAAAGTTGGGGAGACTTTGGGTAACAGTGATCAATATATGATCACATTCGACATCAGTTTCAAGAAACATAGCTATAAGGGATCAACCAAAACATTTAACTTTAGGAAGGCTAACTTCAGTATGCTGAGATGTGCACTAAATGACATTGACTGGGAAGTTTTGTTTCACAGCAAGAACACTTCGGAAATGTGGGATGCTTTAAAAGGGTTGCTAGATAGCAATATTCACAAATTTATTCCCATGGGCAGTAAACGCAGGAGTACCAAACTCAAACCGATGTGGCTTAATGAGAAGGTCAAGGAAGAAATGGATAAAAAGAAGCGTACTTTCAAAGCATTTACATCTAATGAAAAGGTGGAGTAATTCCAGTACTACAAGGAATGCAATAAAAGATGCAAAAAAGCAATAAGAGCAGCTAAAATTGAAACCGAAAAGCACTATAGAGCGTAAAACCAATCCTAAAAAGTTTTTTTAAATACATAAACAGTAAAAGGTTAAAAAAGGAGAACGTAGGTCCAATAAAAGATGAATTTGGAGTATTGATAAATGATGACGAAATAAAAGCGGAAATACTGAACAATTTTTTTTCATCAGTGTTCACCAGAGAAGAACTGATGGTGGGAGTAGTGCATAACGATAGTGACAGCAATGATTCGTGGCTAGATACTTGTTTAAGTGAAGAAGTAGTCTGGGAGAAACTAAGCAAAATTAAGATTAATAAATGACTTGGCCCTGATGGACTTCACCCGAGGGTTCTTATGGAGCTTAGGTCAAAACTAGCATGACCCCTATACTTGATTTTCAATAGTTCAATTAGATCAGGCATGATACCGAAGGACTGGCGTATAGCTGAGGTAGTGCCATTATTTAAAAAGGGATCTAAAAATCATTCTGGTAACTACAGACCAGTTAGTTTGACATCTATAGTGGTGAAAATATTAGAAGGAATTTTAATGGATAGCATACAGGAGTATCTGCAGACCGCTAAGATTATTAGCAAGAACCAGCATGGGTTTGTGAGGGACAGATCATGTCAAACTAACTTAGTTAGCTTCTATGAGGAAGTGAGCGATAATCTTGACCAGGGAAAAGCAGTGGATGTGGTCTACTTAGATTTTGGAAAAAGCCTTCGATACAGTGCCTCACAGGAGACTGCTCATTAAATTAAAGGAGCTTGGCCTAAGAAAAACTGTTTGTACATGGATAAGTAACTGGCTGGATAACAGTGTACAGCGAGTAGTGGTCAACGGGATGTCCTCAAGCTGGGCACCAGTAGTCAGCGGAATACCACAAGGGTCCGTACTCGGGCCACTAGTGTTCAACATATTTATCAATGACCTAGAAATAGGTATGGAAAGCACAGTGTCAATCTTTGCAGATGATACTAAACTGTGTAGGGTAATTAATTTGGAAATAGATGTGGAGTATCTACAGAATGACTTATCTAAACTTGAAATATGGGCGTCTAAATGGAGAATGAGGTTCAATATAGAAAAATGCAAAGTTATGCATTTTGGGACTAAAAACAAACTTGCATCCTACATATTAAATTGGGAAAGTCTAGGGGTAACAGTATTGGAAAAAGACTTGGGGGTATTCATTGATAATAGGCTTAATAACCGTATACAATGTCAAAGCGCAGATAAGAAGGCAAGTAAGGGGGGGGGCGTGGCCTAGCACCGGAGGAGAGCAGTTGCAGCTTTGCTCAGCTCCTGCTTTCATACAACCCTATATCCCTCCTGGCCCACTCAGATCCGTCTCTTTCCCTCTCCCATCCCTCCACTGCTTCCTCCTAACCCCCCTGTAGCTGAATCTTTGCAGCCGCGGATTCGGGGAGCGCCGTGGAGGCTCCCGCGGATTGCGGCCTGCAGCCTGTCAGCAAGCCGGGGCCTCGATTTTTGATTAGCCCCGCCGGACTTCCGGGATCGCGGTGACGGCGGCATTTGGGGTCGGACGGCCTCCCTCCTCACCTTTAGACCGGGCTGCTGGTCGGGTCCGGCCCCGCTCAGCCCACAACCGCTGACCCCGCTGAGCCATCTGGAGCAGGAAGCCGAGCTCTCCCTCACTGACGAGGCGGCGGATCCCGGCGGCCATATTCCCGCCATTGCAGCAGATAGCCTCGCGGGACTGGAGGAGAGGTCACCAGCGCCACTTGGCCAGCCGCAGCACCTGGTAAGGTGTCCCTCCTCATACTCCATCTGGCGCCTCTGCCTACAGACAGCCGGCCTGGCCCTTGCCGCGGACACTGGTGGAAGCTCCGCTCTGGCAACACATTCTACCTCCTCTCCGGTTGCCCGGAAGCCCAAGTTGCTGTACATATACCTGACGGCCACCCCCCCTTTTTTTTTTTTTTTCTATTGCCTTCGGGTCACCTTGGGGTTTATGACGGCGGGAGACGGGAGCTGCACTGTCGCCATTGAAATACACTGACAGTGCGGTGAGGAACTCTCCCTCCTCCCTTTCTTCAGGTGTCTTTTACATCATATATCATATGGTCATCGCTCCCTACTGTTCCACTCTGTCACGCTGCAATGTAATGTGGGCACCTCCGACATATTGTTCTTTCACGTCTTAACTGCACGGTACTTTTACCATGCCTCCTTGCCTCATGAAGATGTAACTCTCTAGATTGTCCTTTTCACTGCTGTGACTCTCATCAGTGTACTTTCTACGCCGACTTTTACTGCCTATAGTGTATTTCTATCTTTGGTAACCTCACATGGAAAAATTCCTGGTGTCCACACCTATGTCCTCCGCTGGCCCTACCTCGGGCGTTCGCGGAGATACTTTCCACAGAAATTCATCCGACTGACTGCTCCACCACTCGTTCTCGTTCCCAACGGAAACGTACCAACACTGTGGCTACTAAACAGCCTAAAATGAAACCTACAGATATTGCAGCGGTATTGGGGCCTCTCCTAGATGAAAAATTGGCGGGCATCAAGGAGGTCATTGACTCCACCCTGACTCAACTGACCCAACACAATGGCCGTCTAGATGATGTCGAGCAGAGGGTCTCGACGTTGGAAGATGACCTACAGTCTGCACAGACCACTATAGAGGCCCAAACTAAAGAAATTCAAGGCCTTACTGACAAGCTCGACGACTTGGAGAATCGGAGCCCTCATAATAACCTGCGGGTGGTGGGCATTCCGAAGTCGGTGAGAGGCCATGCGTTGCTGGACCTTCTTTCTACATGGTTGCCAGACAAACTGGACATGGACCTCCACAGATCACCTTTAGTCATTGAAAGGGCTCATCGTTTGGGTCCTGAGCGCAGGGACTCTGCTGGACGCCCTCGCCCTGTTATCATGAGAATTCTCAATTACGCAGACAAAACCAAGCTATTGGATCACTATCGTAAGTCAGAGTCTCTACTTTACAAGGGGGAAAGATTGCTTATATTCCAAGACTTCTCCACATATGTCGCTAATAGGCGCAGAGAGTTCACCCCAATATGCAAACAGCTGTGTGAAGATAAAGTCAAGTTCTCATTACTATACCCGGCCCGCCTTCGAGTCTTTCAAAATGGAAAACCGCTCTTCTTCGATGATCCATTGGCGGCGAAGGCCCACTTTGCTGCTCCTGATACTTGACTTTTAGGTTCTTCTTTATGTTTGCTCCCTTTTTCGAATGTTATCACCTGCGGGTCACGCAGTGTTAAGGATACGCTGTTGGCATACCATTTATGTATGCCAGAGGCTATGCCTCTACTTGTTTTTTTTTTGTTGGTTTGTTGTTCTTGAATGTCTATTTTTATTTCTATTTTGCTTGCTGGAATGCTAGGTCTCGGTCCTCCATAGGTTGGCCCTTCCCTGCTCGCTGGGACTGGGAGGGACACCGATTTAACCATGATATCTTGCTGCTCTGTTCTCCTCCTGTGGGGATAGGGTAGTATGACTGATAACGCCATCTCCCAACCCTCTGGCCCGGTAACCGCCCCACTTTTTGATTTTAATATAATATCCTGGAACGTGGAGGGTCTTAATAGCCCCATTAAACGTAAAAAGGTGCTTGCACACCTCTCCCGTATGACCCCTCACATTGTATTCTTGCAGGAGACACACTGGCTACACGACTCCTCTGTTTCCTTGAAAGCCCCTTGGATTGGAGAGTGTATCTCTGCTCCTTATACTAACAAAACTAGGGGTGTCGTTATCCTTTTTCATAGAAATCTCCAATATTCCATTCTTAAAAAATTTATTGATCCCGAAGGCAGATTTATCTTGTTGGATGTCTCTATTGATAACACGATTTATACCTTTTTGAACCTTTATGCACCTACCGGATCTAATAACCTTTTTTTTGCAGATATTCTCCAGAGAGTCTTATCTTGGGGAGGTCAGAATCTGATTTTAGGGGGTGACTTCAACACAGTCGTCGATCCGTCCATAGACAGATCTGGGGTGAGTACCAACAGACCCAGTTCATCTTCCACTCTTCTTCTCCCCTTCTGTTCTCAACTTGCTCTACTAGATCCTTGGCGTATACATCATCCCCTCCATCGAGACTATTCCTTTTATTCACATCCACATTCCACCCACTCTCGCATTGACTATTTATTCTTATGTAAACATCTGCACTTTAAAGTATCTCACACCTCGGTCAAAGACATTATTATTTCAGACCATGCCCCCATAACTCTATCCCTACACTTAGCTTTACCTCAATGTATATCCAAATGTTGGAGGTTCCCGGCATATCTCATGCACTCCGAAGATTTCTTGCTGCATCTTAAACATACCTGGCTTGACTATGTCACTGACAATTCGGAACAAGAATCTAATACCCCACTTTTCTGGGGGTCCTCTAAGGCTGTCCTCAGAGGGCATATTGTTGAGTACGGCGCTCACGCTTGCCTATCGTACCTAAGTACAATGCGATAGTCCTATCCACAGGGAAACGTACCTCATGGCAAAACAAATCTATGACACCTTCCTTACTGAACAAGCCCAACTGAGCTATGATTATAGCAGGAATAAATTCCATAGGTGGGGAAATAAGTCAGGAAAGCTCCTAGCTAATTTAGTCAGAGGACCATGGAATAAAACATGGGTCGATGCAATACACAGTTCTGGAACTATCCTTTCCAATCCCACTGATATCTGTTCTGCTTTTATGAGCTTCTATAAGTCTCTTTATACTGCGGATGCTGACAGTGCGCTAGATGGCCAATCCTTTTTGGACGAAGCACAGCTGCCGGAGCTCACATCGGAGGAAAGAGACTTATTGGATGCTTCTATCACTGAGGATGAGGTTCAGGCCACCAGTAAGTCCCTCCCTAATGGGAAAAGCCCTGGTCCTGATGGCTTTAGTGCCGAATTCTATAAGATGCTAACTGCCGATATATTCCCTGTTCTCACTAAGCTATATAACCATATCCTTAAGACAGGAGAGACCCCCCTCCGTTTTAATGAGGCACGACTCATTGTGCTTGCAAAGCCTGGCAAGGATCCCACCCTGGTAGGCTCTTACCGCCCTATCTCGCTCCTCAACCAAGATTTTAAAATCCTAAAATAATGGCTAACAGATTACAGACCTGCCTTCCCCACCTAATTTCACCTGCGCAGATGGGTTTTGTCAAGGGTAGACAATCCACACGTGGAATAAGGGTAGCCCTGGCTGCAATATCTCACACTCGTCTTTGTCAGGCCACAAGTAATATTATAAATCTAGATGCAGAAAAGGCGTTTGATAAGATCGCCTGGCCTCATCTGGCTAGAGTGCTTATCCACCAACGCTTTGGCCCATTGTTTCGTAACTTGGTGCAGACCACCTACACTAACCCTGTGGCACAGGTTTTGGTTAACAGTGTAGCATCTGCCCCCTTCACGTTGGAAAGAGGCACCAGACAGGGATGCCCGTTATCTCCCCTTCTCTTTAATCTGGCGTTGGAACCCCTTATCAGGTTTATTCTGCTACATAGGGAATACAAAGGCATTGCCGTGGGTGCTCGGGAGTTGAGGGTGGTGGCATTCGCTGATGACCTTCTCCTTTTTTTGTCCGACCCCCACCTTTCGATCCCCCAATTGATCACCATGATTGACCGCTTTTCTTCTTTCGCGGGATTTTCGGTTAACTATGGGAAGTCGGAGGTGTTGGCCATATTTGGACGGGCGAAAACAGGGTGGGAGGACACCTTTCCCTTTAAATGGGCGACTATGCATATAACTTTTCTAGGTGTTGCGCTCCCCTCAAATCCTTGTCACTTATATCGATACAATATTACCCCGGTTTTGCGCAAGATTAAGACTGAGCTAGGTCTTTGGCAAACTCTTCCTCTGAACTTGCTAGGACGCTGCAATCTGTTTAAGATGGCTAGCTTCCCAAAACTTCTCTATATCTTAGAGATGACTCCTCTTTATTATTATCTAGCTCGGACCTATCCTCACTGAATACTTCCATTACCAATTTCATCTGGTCTGGAAAACGACCCCGGATTAGTATGAAAAAATTGTCCCAAACAGTACTTAGAGGTGGAGTTAACCTGCCCAACATCAAACAATATAACCTTGCCTGCCTCCTTCACATTGCTTTGGACTGGCTCGGAGATAACAATTACTATACAGACTCCACTCTAGACTCACAATTCTGTGCTCCTCTGTCTCTCAGTTACATACTACATGCCAGACCTTCCAAACTGCCCTTAAGTATCACTAATAATTTATTACTATTTCCCATTATGCAGGCGTGGAGAATGGCGAGGAAGCCTCTTAAGCTTCAATATTTCTACTCGCTTTCGCTACCCCTAGTCGGCAACCTGGAGTTTCAGGAGGGGAGGGCTTTGAGACCCTTCACTGCCTGGTATTCTTTGGGTATCCGTAACCTACGCGACTTGCTTAATGCCTCCCATCTCCCGTTGTCCTTTGCTGAAGCGAAGGATAAATATGGCTTACATCCTCGACAGGAGTTTTCCTACTTCCAGGCAGTCCACTATCTTAAAACTGTTTTGCCCAACTTGACGGACTATGATCTTTTAGATCCTCTTCTTATACTTCGCTCTGGCATTTATTCTATCTCGACTATTTATGCACGCATACGCATAGAAATTGACCCTACTACGGATCATCCAGAACTGTCCCAATGGTCCTCCCGCATTCCATCAGTCACCCCTGACTCCCTCTTAAATCATTTTCAGCTGACACTGAAACTCATTCCAGCTAGCTCGTACCAAGAAATGGCCTATAAAATGCTCCATAGAGCCTACATCTCACCTAATCGCCGACATTTAATGGGCATCTCGGAAGAAGCGAGATGCACCAAATGTCTAACGGATGGGGCGGATCTTTTGCATTGTTTTTGGGACTGTGATTTCATTAAAAAGTTTTGGCATGAGGTACATCATTATGGAACTACGACGCTAGGCGTGTCTTTCCGTTGTACTATGTCTTGGGCTTTGTTTGGCTTCTTAGCAGACCAGACGGACGTCCCAAGGGCCAACAAAAAGCTTCTTGTGATATTGTCAGCGGCTAGCAGAAAAGCTATCTTACAACAGTGTATTCATGATTCTACTCCCACTCTCTTAATGGTAACATCCAGACTATTCTTTTTGTTTACCATGGATTGGTTGGAGGCTTCCATCCATAAAGAAAAACTCACTCCAACTTTATTCCAGTGTTGGGATAATTATATTCGGACACTTCCCATGACCACTAGACAAGCACTTCACAACTGCTTCCAATCTACTTCATGGTATTTACTCCACTCTCTAGATCATCCTAACCCCCTAGGTCTTTGAATACCGCACCTTTCTATTCTATCCCCTCTTTTAGTGTTTCTTTTCTTTTTCTCTTTATTCTCCTGTATTACCGGGCTGATTGGGAAACTGATCTCCTAAATTTGGGAATATCTCTATGGATGGATCGACGGCCCGTGACCCTTTAGCGAGCATTGACTACTTTAAATGTTTTAAGTATTTTCGGTTTTATTTTGTTTTGTTTTATTTTGTTTTAGTTATTGTGTCTATATCTGGAGAATTGGATGTAATATATCGGCGTCAGCAAAAGACGTCTGTCCCACGTATGTTTTTTTCTTGCCATTTTGCATTATGTTCATATATTTTACTTGTTACACACACGATTTTTTCTATTAGAATGTTTAAATGTTTTGAGGAAATTTTTTGAAATCGAGTTCTGATTTCTCCTTGTTCAGCTGTGAGACTGCCTATTCGATCTCATGCGGCCCTTTGGTAGGGTGGCAATATATCTATACTGTAATATGTTACGGTCTCATTATTCAATGTACCAAATTGCTATTTATGCATTTTTTTCTTTGTACTGCGAGAAATTGGAATAAAAATATTTAAAAAAAAAAAAGAAGGCAAGTAAGGTGCTAGCGTGCATAAAACGGGGAATTGAGACAAGTGATGAGAGAGTAATCAT
Source organism: Pseudophryne corroboree (assembly GCF_028390025.1). Classification (NCBI taxonomy): domain Eukaryota; kingdom Metazoa; phylum Chordata; class Amphibia; order Anura; family Myobatrachidae; genus Pseudophryne; species Pseudophryne corroboree. The sequence goes on along the minus strand of NC_086452.1, from coordinate 433,647,175 downwards.
GCCGCTGTACAAATCATTGGTACGTCCGCACCTGGAATATTGTGTTCAATTTTGGGCACCACATTATAAAAAAAAGATATCGGTGAACTCAAAAGGGTTCAAAGGCGAGCTACTAAATTGATTAAAGGGCTAGAGGGACTGGATTACGAGGAAAGGCTTACTAGGTTGAATATGTATACACTGGAAAAGAGGCGTCTAAGAGGAGACATTATCAATATCTTCAAATATATAAAGGGACATCACAAAGAGTTATCAGAGGAATTGTTTATTAAAAGAAATCTGTATAGGACAAGTGGGCACTCGCTGAGGATAGAGGAGAGAAAATTACGTACGCAACGTAGGAAAGGGTTCTTCAATGTTAGGGCAATAAGGATTTGGAATTCCCTGCCAGTGAACGTGGTAATGGCGGACTCTGCAAATGCATTTAAAAACGGATTGGATACATTTCTGATTGAAAAAGATATCCAAGTATATAAAATTTAAAATATTGACATTGAAAATCCGGGAGGAACATTATTTATAGTTGTTAACTAGACATAACACATTACTTCAGCAGGTACATTATAATGAACTCCGCTTAATACAGAATACAGGTTGAACACGATGGGCATTTTGCCTCTATTCAACCTCATTTACTATGTAACAAGGGAAGGCAGTCAATTTACCGCCAGTCGGGATCCCGGTGGTCAGGATACCCACGCCGGAATCCGGACACCAGCTGAAATGCTGGTTACTTCTCTTGGGTGGTGGTATAACGCCACCACCCAGAGGGGAATATAACCCTGTGGCGACCAAAGGTCGCTACCGGGCCTGGAGCGTGGTGAGCGCAGCAAGCCCGTGAGGGGACAAACTGCGCTCGCCGCCAGGATCCCGTCTGTTGGGCTCCCTGACCGCCGGAGATCCCGACCACTGGGATCTCGTACTGATCCCCTAACAAGGTAGTGTAAGGCATGGGCACCTATAACAACAGCACCAAGCTATGCTAACTCAACCACTCAGTCATTGAAATTTACTTAGCTGTATTTTAATGCATTCGTATTATGCACATTTTAAGTACAAATATATGTTTATCAGTTTACAATATATAAAATATTACAGAGACAACAACACCTCCACTACAAAAGACGGAATGTGAAAATAATAGGGATAATAATACGTAGGGGATAAATCAATAGTGTCATTCATTTCTCAGACTGCAACCATGACAGTGACTCTCAGGAGACGGTCCAAAGCGCGAGCACTTGAGAATTGCTTCTGGTTTAACAGTCATATTGGATTATTAAGACAAAGAGTAGAGTACGGGCAGCACACAAAAGTGCAGTGGACCCTACACTCAATGATCAGGGGATATTACCATATATTTACCATATGCAAATTGCTGTCTTTATGACTTCCCACATACACTCCTGTGTCAGCTTCACAACGTGGGAGGGAGGATACGCAAACAGCAATGATGTAATTACACTGGAAAGGAACAGAAAAAAAAAATCTGTACAAACCTACTTTGTGTTTTTTATTGTTATAGACCCAAAACCATATCCAACTAATTTCATCTTTTCTTGTAGTGTGTGATGGGAAAAAAAATTGCATCCACTTTCAAATTTCTTTTCTTAATTAAACTCATTTCTTTGAAACAATCTGGAAGTCATTTATGAAGGACAATACAAAAAGTTGCTCAGTGCAAAAACACCTTGGGACGTGAGCATGCCACAACTTGTGCAACTGCGCCTACGGTTTTCAGCGAGTCACGTAGGTTTACAAAGCAAATTGAGCCCATTGGCGTAGGATCTGAACAGTGGAGTGAGTTGCATCGGTTTGCCTAGCTTTGCACAGTAAATTATGTTTTGTGCTGTGAAATTAGTATAAAGAGCTAAAGGTGTGCAGAGCGTGCATTTAAAATAGTGTTCACTGTAGGATTTTTCCAGGTAGGGTGCTTAGGGGTCGTTTCAATTGTGCCGGGTGTCCCCTGCTGGGCATCTAAACAAATAGGCTTCTATTAGAGCAATTCAATTGTTGCTCCATTCAAACGCCTGCGAGATTAAAAAAAAATGTGTGAAAAGTCTGTAGTTTGGGAGCCCAAATCACCCAAACCAGGACTTTAGACGCCCAAACAAGAACTTTAGAAGGGTTAAGCTATACACAAGCATTAAATATTAATGGGGCACAAACAGAGAAACAATTGAATTGCTCCGTCGGGCACTCATTCATATAGATGCACAGCAGGGTGCACCCAGCACAACTGACTCACCCCTTAGTGTTCATTCTATCCTGCACCTGTCCAAACCTCTTTCCTCCTTAGGGTGTCGATCTCTGCTCTGGTGCTTCTAGTACACTCTGGTCTGTGGGGGTCATTCCGACCCGTTTGCACCACAGCAAAGAACCGCATTGCGCACGCGCGTCGTTGTCTGGCAACGACGACGCCAGCGACAAATGTGATAGCAGCGGCGATCGCAAGAAGATGGACAGGCGGGAGGCATTCCGGGGCGGATACTCACCGTTTCCAGCCATTTTCGGGGAGTGGTAAGAAGAACGCAGGCGTGTCCAGGTGAACGGAGGGCGGATGCCTGACATCAGGACCGGGACCTTTCTTCGCTGGATGCGTCGCACTGGGTAAGTAGCTGCAGGGCTACTCTTGTTTTGAGTGAAACTTTTTTAGCATAGCAGGGCTGCACAAGCGATCGTAGCCCTGCTATGCTAAAATACACTCTCCCATAGGCGGCATCTAGTTGATCGCATGAGCAGCAAAAAGTTGCTACGTGCGATCAATTCGAAATGACCCCCTCTATCTCAAGTCTTTGATACAGACCAGAGTGTGCTAGAAGCACCAGGGGTCAATGGAGCTGCCGAGGAAACAACTTGGCTGCCGAAGATACTCCTTCCATACTAGAGCTGACAAAAACACATGTGGCCAGATTCAGATGTGGTTGTAGAGTACACTAGTATGTACTAATATGGTGACGCAGCAGGAGGTGTCTGATAGAAGTAGACGCCTCCTGCTTGCATTAGTGATCCAAGCTGCATCCTAGGACACCTGCGACACCATCGTCAGGCGGCTGCCGCAGTTCTTACCAAGAGGCCAGGAAATCTCTCCAACGGAGATCTCGGCCTTGTCACTCCCCAAAAATGGAGGCAACTTGCCTCCGAGTTGGGAAACTGCGACCGTCGCTGTCCCCTTCCCCAAATGGCAACAGACTATCTCACTGACGGTCTGCAGCCATAGTGTATCTAATGACGCAGGACCCATACTGCACATGAGCCGTACCCGTCTGGTGCATGTGCAAAGTACCAAACATCTGGACTTTGCGCTATGTGCCTCACCTTCAACCACATTGGTGCCAAGAGCTTAGCCAAACCCCTACTGTCGTTGTATTCAGAATCTAATGGCGCTCCAGAAAAGAACAGGATGGATTTCTTCATTGGCAAAATGGATAGGGGAGCGACGCCCTTCTAAAACGGTCTAGCGGAGACAATATTTTATTTACACCAGTCAGGAAGGGAAGACATTTATGTCTTATCCTAGACTTTTGAAAAATCACTTCCCATACACAACACTGTGTAATAAAATCTGAACTACATTATACATATTGGGGAAATGACTGTACGCCCGTTTGCTGAGTGTTTTTTTTCTGTCAATTCACATTGCGCATGCCTCAAACAAGTACTCCCAATTTGCGCATCTTTAGACATCGCCATGGAAACTTGCACTTGCCCCATGCAAGGTGCAGATTCTCCATCAGAGTATGGATGGACACTCCCATAAAACGGCATATCTCTGTGCGTCTGAATAGCCACCTCCCAGTCACTGCCCAATACACTTCTGAGACAGCGTGTGTCAAAAGCAACTGAGACTCTGTGGGAAATTCAATTGTGTGCAAAGGGTGCAAATTGCAGTTGCTGCGGCATTTAAATACCGGCAATGGCCTCCCGACTCGCACCATTCGCCGGGCCGAGTCATGTCTAACACTTTGAGCGATCTCCCGGCACAGTGTGTTGGGCGGATTCGGATGTGCAAATCTAAATCGGCATAAACTGAATTCCTCCATCTGTGGGACGCAGGCTCTACATGACTTTTTAGCCACTTTGACGTATGCGCAGCTGTAAAACATTGACCCTTTGCCCAAATATCGGCATTATCCCATTACATATACTCATGTCATTATAATAACAGTAGCGGATCTTGCTACGGGCACGCAGGAATTTTGCCTGGGGCGCCGCCTTCCGGAGGGCGTCGCCACCGTGGCAAGATCCGCTACTGGTGGTGCCCCCCGGTGCTGTGCGGTGCAGACTGTGCGGTGCGCGATGAAGTCATTGCGCACCGCACTGCATTGTGGGAGCGGCACAAAGACACTAGATTGACCTCTAGTGTCTATGCGGTGCTATGGGAGAGACGTCATGACGTCTCTCCCATAGATCAGAGGGCAGCAGCGGTCGGGAATCAGGAGCGGGGATGGTGAGTATTATTTTTTTTTATTTTTTTTGTAAGCGGCACAAACTAGGGGGCACAACTCTACTGGGGGCAATACTACTTGGGGCATAACTGACCACGCCCCTTCACAAAGCCACACCCCCACAAGGGCTAGATCCGGCCCTGTATAATAACTAAGTAAAAATAAAGTCACTGTATGTCTTTAAAGATTCCATCTCATGCTGCATTACTAGAGGTGACACAGCGGTTATTAATGTTTACAATGTTTCATGTTTTTCGGCAGTAACATTGTGCATACAGAAAACCTACAAGAAAATGAACCCTCGCATATTAAATTTAGATCCGGAAAGCACTTGTCATTTTTGGAAGCTGTAAGAGAAAAAGTGCAGTTTTGGGCCTGCGGAAAAGGCACCACGATGCATTACTTTGGCATGAAACTAAACAACTATGTGCCGCTGCTACATCCAGGAACGCTCAGTAAGAATGATGCGATAGTTAGATTATCCAGACACCAGCTTGTTGGATCATACACCTCCACTTATTCTTGCATAAAACAATCCAGGTTTTTTTTTTCTTTATCCCTGGAAGCATGATCAAACTAGGGGGGTGGGGTCGGCATATCCTGCGTTAAACCGCATCCTGAACAAGCATGACCACGATTCAATGTAAATAAATATTCTCTTCTTGCAGCACTTCCGTCAACTGTCACCGACTTGGCTTCAATCACCTTTCAAGTCCAAACAGGAAAAGTAAAGCAATGCAAGTGAGATGGCAGATAGGAGGCTTAATTTGCTTTTCACTGCAGATTTCACTGGCGTTGTACTTCCGATTCTCCGGCTCTGCCAGCTGCCGGGAATCACTCCTGGACCTGGGCTTTTCCTGTTAACCTTTCCGATTGTATTATTATTGTGGGCAAGCCCACTGGCTCCGCTGCAGAATCTGTTAAGGATACGGATCTTCCCTTCCCCGGCAGCCAAGTCTTAACACTCCAGTTGCAGACGGGAGTGACTGCAGCTGGCAGACTTGACTGCAGGCCCCACTTTAGTGATACGGAGCCAGATCTGCATGGCCCCTGGGCACCTCTCTGTTCATTCCCGGCTGCAGACACCCAAACTAAAAATTACAAAGCTCCCAGCGGAGACAGCTGTAAAATGTCTGGGCTGTACAAACAAGCTATGACTCTACAAACCCGTTATCTAACAGGGCAGAAATGAACAGGAAAAAGGTGAAAAAAAAATAATAATAATAATTATGGATTTAAGAAATCTTTTTTTTTTTTTTTTTTTTACAGAAAGTGAAATTTTAGCAATCTAGACCTGACATGGGGCAGTGGGGGTGAGGTGTAAAAATAAGATTTTAAACCTACTGGTAAATCTTTTTCTCCTAGTCCGTAGAGGATGCTGGGGACTCCGTAAGGACCATGGGGTATAGACGGGCTACGCAGGAGACATGGGCACCTAAAAGAACTTTCTAGTATGGTGTGCACTGGCTCCTCCATCTATGCCCCTCCTCCAGACCTCAGTTAGAGAACTATGCCCAGAGGAGATGGATAATACGAGGAAAGGATTTTGTTAATCTAAGGGCAAGATTCATACCAGCCACACCAATCATACCATATAACCTGGAATACACATAACCAGTTAACAGTATGAACAAACAACAGTATCGGTCCAAGACCGATTCTAACTGTAACATAACCCTTATGTAAGCAATAACTATATACAAGTCTTGCAGATTTTCCGCACTGGGACGGGCGCCCAGCATCCTCTACGGACTAGGAGAAAAAGATTTACCGGTAGGTTTAAAATCTTATTTTCTCTTACGTCCTAGAGGATGCTGGGGACTCCGTAAGGACCATGGGGTTTATACCAAAGCTCCGAATCGGGCGGGAGAGTGCGGATGACTCTGCAGCACCGACTAAGCAAATGCTAGGTCCTCATCAGCCAGGGTATCAAACTTGTAGAATTTAGCAAAAGGCAGTGGCGCACCCAGGGGAGGGGGGGGGGGGGGTTCCGAGCACCCAGAAACCCCCCTCCACTAAAAAAAATATATATATATATATTTTTTTTTTTTTTTTTTTTTTTTTTAGCTGCATGAGTATTATTAATGGCTGTCTAGCATCCTCTGCAGCCTGCTGTCTTCCTGGTGGCACTTGTAAGTGCAAGTGCAATAAAAGTTTACTTTATTTTAATTATAGTACATATATATCCATGTGCATACATATATACACATGTATATACATACATACATATAAACACACACACACATGATAGATAGATATATATATATATACACGTGTATATATATGTGTACTGTATGTGTGTGTACATATATATATATATATATATATATATATATGTATGCATGTTTAATATGCTATGTATATGTGTATATGTATGTGTGTGTGTATGTGTGTGTGTATATATATATATATGTGTAGATATATGTATGTATGTATGTATGTATGTATGTATGTATATATATATATATATATATATATATATATATACACACACACACACACACACACACACACACAGACACACTAGTTTTACGGACCCAGCATATACTGGGTCACCCCAGTCCCCACCCCCCGCCCAGTTCTGGAAACCCCCCCATGCAAATCCTGCGTTTGCCACTGAAAGTGTTTGACCCCGACCAAGTTGCTGCTCGGCAAAACTGTAATGCGAGACGCCCCGGGCAGCCGCCCAAGAAGAGCCCACCTTCCTAATGGAATGGGCCTTTACCGAATGCGGTAACGGCAATCCAGCCGTAACATAAGCCTGCTGAATCGTGTTACAGATCCAGCGAGCAATAGTCTGCTTCGAAGCAGTCGCGCCAATCTTGTTGGCAGCATACAGGACAAACAATGCATCTGTTTTTCTAATTCTAGCCGTCCTGGCTACATACATTTTTAAGGCCCTGACTACATCCAGGGACATGGAATCCTCCAAGTCACTCGTAGCCACAGGCACCACTATAGATTGGTTCATATGAAATGAAGACACCACCTTGGGTAAAAATTGAGGACGAGTCCTCAATTCCGCTCTATCCACATGAAAAATCAAGGAAGGGCTCTTGTAAGACAAGGCCGCCAATTCTGACACACGCCTCGCAGATGCCAAGGCTAACAACATGACCACCTTCCAGGTGAGAAATTTTAACTCCACCATTTTAAGGGGTTCAAACCAGTGTGATTTAAGGAACTGCAACACCACGTTCAGGTCCCATGGTGCCACTGGGGGCACAAAAGGAGGCTGGATGTGCAGTACTCTGTACTTTAACAGAGCCTAACTTTAGGCCCATATCCACTCCTGTCTGTAGGAAGTGGAGAAAACGACCCAGATGGAGATCTTCCGTAGGAGCATTCTTGGTTTCACACCAAGAGACATATTTCGGCCAGATACGGTGATAATGTTTTGACGTCACCTCCTTCCTAGCCTTTATTAGAGTAGGTATGACCTCCTCCGGAATACCCTTCTCCGCTAGGATCCGGCGTTCAACCACCATGCCGTCAAACGTAACCGCGGTAAGTCTTGGAACAGACAGGGCCCCTGCTGTAACAGGTCCTCTCTTAGATGAAGAGGCCAAGGATCTTCGGTGAGCATCTCCTGAAGATCTGAGTACCAGGCCCTTCGAGGCCAGTCTGGAACAATGAGTATTGTCTGTACTCTTTTTCGTCTTATGATCCTCAACACTTTTGTGATGAGAGGAAGCGGAGGAAACACATAGACCGACTGGAACACCCATGGCGTTACCAGAGCGTCTACTGCTATTGCCTGAGGGTCCCGGGACCTGGCACAATACCTCCAAAGCTTCTTGTTAAGACGTGACGCCATCATGTCTATTTGAGGAACTCCCCAGAGACCCGTTATCTCTGCAAAGACTTCTTGATGAAGTCCCCACTCTCCTGGATGGAGATGAGGAAGTCTGCTTCCCAGTTGTCCACTCCCGGAATGAAGACAGCTGACAGAGCGCTTACGTGATTTTCCGCCAAGTGAAGAATCCTGGTGGCTTCCGCCATCGCGACTCTGCTTCTTGTCCCGCCTTGGCGGTTCACATGAGCTACTGCTGTGACATTGTCTGATTGAATCAGAACCGGTAGGTTGCGAAGAAGATTCTCCGCTTGTCGAAGGCCGTTGTATATGGCCCTTAGCTCCAACACGTTGATGTGTAGACAGAATTCCTGGTCTGACCATAGTCCCTGAAAATTTCTTCCTTGGGTGACTGCTCCCCATCCTCGGAGGCTCGCGTCCGTGGTTACCAGGATCCAGTCCTGAATGCCAAACCTGCGACCCTCTAGAAGATGAGCACTTTGTAGCCACCATAGAAGAGACACCCTGGCCCTGGGGGACAGTGTTATTTTTTGATGTAATTGTAGATGGGACCCGGACCATTTGTCCAGAAGATCCCATTGAAACGTCCTTGCATGGAACCTGCCGAAGGGAATGGCCTCGTAAGTTGCCACCATTTTCCCCAGAACCTGAGTGCATTGATGAGCTGACACTCTTTTCGGCTTTAGTAGTTCTCGGACCATGTTCTGGAGGTCCTGAACTTTTTCCAACGGGAGGAAAACTTTCTTTTGTTCCGTGTCCAGTATCATGCCTAGGAACGGTAGTCGAGTTGTCGGAACCAACTGTGACTTTGGTAGATTGAGAATCCACCCATGTTGTTGAAGCACTCTCTGAGAGAGTGACACGTTCTCCAGTAATTGCTCTCTTGATCTCGCTTTTATCAGGAGATCGTCCAAGTATGGGATAAGTGTGACTCCTCGCTTGCGCAGGATCACCATAATTTCCGCCATTATCTTGGTGAAAATCATCTGGGCCGTGGACAGCCCAAACGGCAACGTCTGAAACTGATAATGACAATCCTGTACCGCGAATCTCAGGTACTCCTGATGAGAGGGATATATGGGGACATGAAGGTAAGCATCCTTTATGTCCAGTGACACCATAAAATCCCCCCTTCCAGGCAGGCTATCACCACTCGGAGCGATTCCATCTTGAATTTGAATCTTTTCAGATACAGGTTCAGGGATTTTAGGTTTAAAATGGGCCTTACCGAACCATCCGGCTTCGGAACCACAAATAGGGTTGAATAATACCCTTTTCCCTGTTGGCTCAGGGGAACCCTGATAATCACTCGCTGTTGACACAGCATTTGAATTGCAGCTAGCACTACTTCCCGCTCTGGGGTAGAAGCTGGTAAGGCCGACTTGAAAAATCGGCGAGGGGGCACCTCTTCGAATTCCAGCTTGTAGCCCTGGGAGACTATTTCTATCACCCAAGGGTCCACGTCTGACTGAACCCAGACTTGGCTGAATAGTCGAAGGCGTGCCCCCACCTGTGCGGACTCCCGCAGGGGAGCCCCAGCGTCATGCGGTAGACTTAGCGGAAGCCGGGGAGGACTTCTGCTCTTGGGAACCAGCCGCAGCAGGTGTCCTCTTGCCTCTACCCTTACCTCTGGCGAGGAAAGAGGAGCCCCGACCTCTTCTGGATCTATGCGACCAAAAGGACTGCATCTGATATTGTGGGGATTTCTTTTGCTGTTGGGGAACAAAAGGTAAAAAGGTCGACTTACCCGCGGTAGCTGTAGAGATCAGGTCCGCGAGGCCGTCCCCAAACAATACATCACCTTTGTAAGGTAAAACCTCCATATGCCTTTTTGAGTCTGCATCCCCCGTCCATTGGCGGATCCATAAGGCTCTTCTTGCCGAAATAGCCATAGCATTGGCTCTTGAACCCAGTAATCCAATGTCTCTTTGAGCGTCCCTCATATATAAGACTGCGTCCTTAATATGAGCTAATGTTAACAAAATTGTATCCCTATCTAGGGTATCAAGATCAGCCGACAGTGTATCTGTCCAAGCTGCTACTGCACTACATACCCATGCCGACGCAATTGCCGGTCTAAGCAAAGTACCAGTATGAGTGTAGATAGACTTTAGTGTAGTCTCTTGCCTGCGGTCCGCAGGATCCTTGAGGGCCGCTGTGTCAGGGGACGGTAGCGCCACCTTCTTGGAAAGGCGTGTTAAGGCTTTGTCCACTGTGGGAGAGGATTCCCAACGTACCCTGTCCTGTGTAGGGAAAGGGTACGCCATAAGAACCCTTTTGGGAATCTGCAGTTTCTTATCTGGAGTTTCCCATGCTTTTTCACATAACTCATTAATTTCATGTGAAGGAGGAAAGTTTATAACCTGTTTCTTTCCCTTAAACATGTGTATCCTCGTGTCGGGCACCGAGGGCTCATCAGTGAAATGTAACACATCTTTTATTGCAATAATCATGCACTGAATACTTTTTGTCACCCTGGGGTGCAATCTTGCTTCATCATAGTCGACACTGGAATCAGAGTCCGTGTCGGTATCTGTGTCCCTTATTTGTGAGAAGGGACGTTTCTGAGACCCCGACGGGTCCTGTGAGTCGGTATAATCCGTAGATTGATTACCTGCCGACGCACTGGACTCTGCTTTGTCCAGTCTTTTATGCAGTGAAGCTACACTAGCATTTAACATATGCCACATATCCATCCAATCCTGAGTCGGCACCGCCGACTGAGACACACCACTCATCTGTTCCACCTCCTCTTTGGATAAGCCTTCCGTTTCAGACATGCCGACACACGTACCGACACCCCACACACATAGGGATATAGCTATGAGGGGACAATTCCCTAAAGAAGGCCCTTTGGAGAGACAGAGAGAGAGTATGCCAGCACACACCAGCGCCAACTGACCCAGGAAAAAAAAAAACCCAGATAGCGCTTTTATATATATAAATGTATATAGAATTCCCCACTCACTGCGCCTTAATTATGTGCCCCCCTCTCTTTTTTTCAGCCCTCTGATTCTCAGCAGGGGAGAGTCCGGGGAACCAGCGTTCTCTGCAGCCTCTGTGGAGAAAATGGTGCTGGTTAGTGCTGAGGGATCAAGCTCCGCCCCCTCGTGCGGCAGGCTTCGGTCCCGCTCGTGAATTTGAAGAAAATGGCGGGGATCCGTAGTTTACTGCCTCCGCAGCCTAACTACATACTTTTTTGCCTAAAACGAGGTTTATTGCTGCCCAGGGCGCCCCCCCTGCGCCCTGCACCCATCAGTGCCCAGTGTATGTGTAAGTGTGGGAGCAATGGCGCGCTGCTTCCTGCTGCGCGCTTACCTCATGAAGATCTGAAGTCTTCTGCCGCCTGATGTCTTCTTATGTCTGACATACTCACCCGGCTTCTTTTTTCCGGCATCTGTGAGGAGGATGGCGGCGCGGCTCCGGGACGAACCCCAGGGTGAGACCTGTGTTCCGACTCCCTCTGGAGCTAATGGTGTCCAGTAGGGAGGCCAATCCCGGGCCGTTTTTTCAATCCCGGGATTCAGGATTGAAAAACGCTCAATCCCGGGATTGCAGTAGGGATCGGTGAAGAAGGGTGTAGGGAGCAGCGATGGAGGGTAGGTAGCGGTGCGGGAGGGTGTAGGTAGCGGCGGGGAAGGGAGGGAGGGTGTAGGTAGCAGTGCAGGAGGGTGTAGGTAGCTGGGCGGGAGGATGTAGGTAGCGGTGCGGGAGGGTGTAGGTAGCTGGGCGGGAGGGTGTAGGTAGCTGGGCGGGAGGGTGTAGGTAGCTGGGCGGGAGGATGTACAGTAGGTAGCGGGGAGGGTTGGTAGCGGCGCGGGAGGGAGGCTGGGTGTAAGTAATACCACTTACTATTAGGTGGGTGCCAGCCATGGACACACTGAACGCGGCGGCATTTCAAATGAAGCGCCGGCCGCCAGCCAACCAGAGCTGGCGGACCAGCAGGCAATCAGGGAAGTGGCCGCAGCAGTCGCTCCAGATTGGCTGCCGCTGCTGCGGCAGCTTCCCTGATTGGCTGCCGGTCTGCCAGCTCTGATTGGCTGGCGGCCGGCGCCACATTTGAAGTGCCGCCGCGTTCAGTGTTCGTCTATGGCTGCCGCCCGCCTAATTGTAAGAAGCAGAGCCCTTAACTCTTAAGAAGTGGGTCTGCTTCTCTCCCCTCAGTCCCACGATGCAGGGAGCCTGTTGCCAGCAGAGCTCCCTGAAAATAAAAAACCTAACAAAATTCTTTTTACAGAAAACTCAGGAGAGCTCCCTGTAATGCACCCTATCTCCTCTGGGCACAAGATCTAACTGAGGTCTGGAGGAGGGGCATAGAGGGAGGAGCCAGTGCACACCATACTAGAAAGTTCTTTTAGGTGCCCATGTCTCCTGCGGAGACCGTCTATACCCCATGGTCCTTACGGAGTCCCCAGCATCCTCTAGGACGTAAGAGAAACACAGGATAAAAAAAAGAGAAGATAAAAGTTAATCTATGTGAGCAGGAGAGGCTCTACTATCCGATGTTGGGAAAACCTGTAAGAGGCACAGGTATCAGAAATTGTTTATGGCCAATGAAATTTTGTTAGAGATGTTTTGGATCATTACAGAAATTGTTGCGTAATGTGTCTCCGGCCAATAGGCTTCATCTGTGCTCATTTCAAGATTTGGCCAGTTACATGTGTGGACAAATGAGCACTGTTCTCCAACGCCAGGCTCATTCTGCGTATGTCCAGATCAAAATAATTTAGCAGGGCAGCACGTTTCCTCTATATATGTTGGCGCATTTAGCATACTCCTGCACCAGCAACTGTTCTTTGCTATGCAAATGGGTTCCACTCTCTAGAACAGGGGTGGGCAATAAGCGGCCCTCCAGCTTCTGTTAACTACACATCCTAGCATGCCCTGCCGCAGTTTGAGCATGTTCGGAAAGCAAGAGTATGGCAGGGTATGCTGGGATGTGTAGTCCTACAGCAATTGAATGCCCACTTATTGCCCGCCCCTGCTCTAGAATAACTTCAGCTCTGCCCCAGCAGTCCTAGGAGTTACTAAGGCTTCTAAAACAGACAGACAAGTGGTAGTGCCGCCAATGGTAATAATAATAATAATTGTATTTATATAGCGCTCTTTCTCCAATAGGACTCAAGGCGCTTAACAGATACATAGCATAATATAGTACAGAAAATACTAAAGTACAGAAAGGCTTTTCATACAATACAGAAGCATGTAGATACTAAAGGGACACTATGGAAATGCTGAGTAAACAGGAAAGTCTTGAGTCTACTTTTGAAGGATTCTATTGTTGGGGCCTCTCGCACTGTGCGGGGAAGTGAGATCCATAGAGTCGGAGCCGCATGACTAAAAGCTCCACCCCCAGATGAGTTATGGGAGATTCTAGGTACTGCTAAAAGTCCTTCATCTACAGATTGCAGTAAGCGAGTGGGGCAGTATGGGGTCAGAAGCTGCTTCAGGTACCTTGGGCCCTGGTCATGTAGAGCTTTGAAACTCAGTAAGCCAATCTTGAAGATGATTCGCCATCTTACAGGCAGCCAGTGAAGGGAGTAGAGGATGGGTGTTATGTGGTTAAAATGGGTCTGGTTGGTTAACAGCCTGGTAACCAGACTCTAGCTATCATTTCTCTACTGCATCCTAGGAAAAGATAGGCAGAATCGGATTTGTTGCTCTTATCCCCTAGCTTTTTAACAAAGCCCATTTTGAGCCTCTATGTTGCATTTTCAATGGGGTATGCACCATAAAAAAATTTAACAGACACACCCACACAAAAAAAATAAAAAAAAAATGATCCATGTAATAAAGACAGCCCAATATTAACTCACTATCATTATCAAAGTACGCCCCCCCATTTATCAAGCTTGGGAGAGTGATAAATAGCACAGTGATACAGTATCAACAAGCCAGCTCCTAACTTCCATGTCACAGGCTGTGTTTGAAAAATGACAGTTAGGAGCTGATTGGTTGGTACGTTATCACTGTGCAATTTATCACTCTCCAGGGCTTGATAAATCTGGGCCCTAGTGTCTAATTCAGTCGCATGTAAAACAGTTGCCAATGTCAGAAGCTTGCGGCCATTGGAAAGCCATTCAAACATTTGCCTGTATTCAGAGTCAGACGCATCTATGTAGCAGCACCACTCCCAGCCCCCCGCTAGCAAAAGCAACGTCCATTTTTTTTATCTGCCTTTAGCCCCATCCTTTGTGGAGATTTGACTGAGGTGCTCTGTATACGCTCACCCAGTAACGTCCATTCAATCACAAAACAGATGCTACAGAGATTGATTCACCTGGAATTACTATGAGTAGCCTATGTAGGCCAAGATGCGTGCGCAATTTGCTACAAAGATTGCCAAATCCATCCGTTTTCGGAATTGCGTGCAATGCGGATTCAGGTCTTTACACTTTTTGGTGTCACGCCTCCAGACACATGTACGCTTCCGTGTGCGCTGGGCAGACTTACACTTTAGTGTCTGTGACATACAAAACCACAGCGATGTGCGGTGTACTTCCTAATTGTGTGTCCCAAGAGGCAGCCATTGTGTGACCTGAACCAACACTCCCAAGAATGCAGCTTAAAAACTTACTTCATGCCTCAGTCCTGTCACTAGACCTCAGTACCCTGACAGGTATTACATTTATAGCTGTAAAGCCCAGCACATGGCTGTTACCACTGTGTGTACGTGACAAGTGCAGTAAAGTCACAGAAAGCTGCCAGTTGCTGATAGGCAGAGGAAACCGTGTGCAATAAGGAATCCTGTGTAAGGCCACAAGTAGTCATTAATTGGACTGGACCGACTGTTTCCCTTAAATGGGGAATGACAACAGAGACCGCCAGGAGAAGAGTGGAAAGCCTTTTGTGGCCTCAGTGGCTCCCTGCGCTCACCACAGGTTCTATTCCCTCTCTATGGGTGTTGTAGACACCCACGAGTGGGAATAGCCCTGGGACCCCTGCTGGTCAGGTTCTCGGCGTAAGTATGCTGACCGGCGGGATACAGACCGCCGGTCACCTGACTACATTCCACTACAAGTACTTAGTATCTGTGTCACTGCATGAATCCCCTTTATGTAAGGAACAAGCATAATTACACAACAAAACGCATTCCCTTCTCTAAGGTTTATCTCTAGGTTGCTGAAATGACACCTTCACCGCGTTTAGTTTAACTGTAGAGATGTGAGACATCCACACCTGCTACAATACAGCCAGCGATATTAGACAATTGACCAGATACCCTGTGCCTGGGCAAAACAAGAACTATGGGCCTGATACAGGTTTGTAAGTAAGGTAAAAAGCAAGCAACTGGGCAAAACCATGCTGCACTGCAGGTGGGGCAGATGTAACATGTGCCGAGAGAGTTAGATTTGGGTGGAGTGTGTTCAAGAGAAGTGAAGATGGATTCAGTATGATTTACCGGTGGGCGGTATGCCGGCTCTCCATATCCCTACAGCAGCATGCCACCTGTCAGAATGCCGTCAGTGGGGCAAGCGCAGAGAGCCCTCGCTGTGCTCGCCACAGGATCTATTACCACTCTATGGGTGTCTTGGACACCCACAACTGGGAATAGTCCTGTTCTGCCAGCACTGTCGGCTGCCGGGATTCTGGCGTCCGTATCCTGACAGCCGGGATCCTGACAGCCGGCAAACTGAACGTATCCCGTGGAGAGTAGTCAGCAATGTGTGAAACAAGTGTGTTCAAAAACCTCTCTCATTTACTGCAACATTATCTGAGAAACCTATGAGCTGCCAACGATACGGCTTCCGGAACTGCATTGTGTGTCCTTTTAGTTAGATTCCGCCTCCAGCCTATGACGCGACCAGTAATCAGGCTACTGTATGTCAGCTGGCATCTTAATTGAACCTGCCCAACAGTTTAGCCCAATGTGCCTTTTTAAACCCTGAGGCAAATGGTAGTGAGGAGCTACAGTATGCTAAAAGTGGAGGGATATTGGCATTGAATGGTATTAGTGCTTGCTTACTGGTATAATGGATATAATGGCGACATTACAGCATATTGGCACTATGGGCATTAACGTAGAGCAATCAGGAGCTGGGTGGCACTACTGCTTACTGGTATTGGGATACTGAAAGTGGGAAGCCTATCATATTCCAGCACAGGGAGCACTGTGTATAGATTGCTGAGGCACTTTCATTTGTTTTATTATTATCTTAGTCTGTGGGGCAGATCCAATTAGCCGCAAGGCTTCCTACATGACTAAAGCTCTGCCTGGAGCTATTCAATTGATGCCGCTACTCGACGATTTTTCCTTGCAGCCTGAGGAGTTGCAAGGCCAAATCCACATTAAGTGCACCCTCCGAGGTTTATTGCGTTTCTCCTGTGGTATTAGTATATGTTCTCACATCACCTGCAACCAAAGGCACAGCACAGATCCCTCGTGTCCACCTCAGAATGAGGCCCTATGACCCATCTATTCTACAGTATATCCCATACACAGAACTGCTTAATGCTGCTCATTTCCAGAAGATCCAGGGTGCTGATTTTGGAGACACGGTGAAACAGGACAAATTCCGTGGACTTTGGATATTTCGGGAAAGTTGACAAGTATTGGCTGGTGTCTGCCTTCTGGCTGCAGAAAAACAGGACGGTCTATGGTTTACCATAAAAAGATACCAGCTTCCTAGGAGAACGTGCTCTTCATCTCCTTATTTTGGGCCTGATTCAGGTTTGTTAGCAAACCAAAAAAGCACACTATTGGGCAAAACCATGGAGGTAATTCCAAGTTGATCGCAGCAGGATTTTTGATAGCAACTGGGCAAAACCATGTGCACTGCAGGGGAGGCAGATATAACATGTGCAGAAAGAGTTAGATTTGGGTGGGTTATTTTATTTCTGTGCAGGGTAAATACTGGCTGCTTTATTTTTACACTGCAAATTAGATTGCAGATTGAACACACCACACCCAAATCTAACTCTCTCTGCACATGTTATATCTGCCTCCCCTGCAGTGCATATGGTTTTGCCCAGTTGCTATCAAAAATCCTGCTGAGATCAATTACCCCCCCCATGTGCACTGCAGGTGGGGAAGATGTAACATGTGCAGAGAGAGTTAGATTTGGGTGGGATGTGTTCAAACTGAAATCTAAATTGCAGTGTAAAAATAAAAGAGCAGCCAGTATTTACCCTGCACAGAAACAATATAATACCCCTTTCAGACCGCTAGCTTTGAACTCGTGTTATTGGCACATGAGCGCGCATAACACGTGTTCCTGTGCGGTTTGAAAGGTGCCAGGGGAAGTATCCCAGGTCGAGCGAACCGGTATTTCAACCCTGGTAGCGAGCAGGGTTGAACTGGAGTTCAACCCGGCTCGCTGTGCAGTGTGAACGGGAGCCGGGTCCATGCGGCCCATTTCCGTTCACATTGTGTGGACGGGCGGCGCCTGGAGATCATGTGATGAATATGCCGGGTTGCAGACAGCGGCGGCAGGGCGTCTGAGGCGGGTTGCACCCTGGGAGCTCCAGTGTCAGGATCCCGGTTGCGACCCGACTCGGGCCGTCTGAAAGGGGCATTACCCACCCAAATCTAAATCTCTCTGCACGTTACATCTGCCACACCTGCAGTGCAACAAGGTTTTGCCCATTAGTGTATTTTTTTGGTTTGCCAAAAAAAAAACCCTTTATTTGCTTTTAGTAAACGGGGCGATGTACTAAGTGTTAACAACTTTGGGTTCTATTTACGAAGCCTTGGATGCAGATAAAGTCGACGGAGATAAAGTACCAGTCAATAAGCTCCTAGTTGCCATGCCACAGGCTGTGTTTGAAAAATGACAGGAGTCGATTGGCTGGTACTTTATCTCCATCCAAGGCTTAGTAAATAGACCCCTTATTTATCACAGTACTGTACAACTTTGTAAACACAAATAGTTCTCATCACCGAGGCAGACACGGCTATTTATATTTACTAGCAATCAACCTTAAAGACTTTTTATATGTATCATTTCACAGCAGTTTGCCTCTTTTGACCTAACTTTGGAAGATAAATCAAAATAATGGTAAAATAAATATTAGAAAAACACAGGTAGCCTGATTGTTCTGCTGTCAAATACCGTGACAGTGGAGATTTAATGAGAACTGCCCAATATGTGGGAACATTTCCCTATAAAACAGATTCTGGGAAGTGCTTTTATTTTCCTCCTGAACATCAAATGAAAACAAAATAATTTCCAGTTTTAGGGGGACATTTACTAAGCAGTGATAAGAGCGGAGAAGTGAGCCAGTGGAGAAATTGCCCCATCAACCAATTTTATAGTATGCAAATTATAGATGTTACTTCAGTGCTGATTGGTTGCCATGGGCAACTTCTCCACTGGCTCACTTCTCTGCTCGTATCACTGCTTAGTAAATGTCCCCCTAAGTGCAATAAAACAATCAATAAGGAGCAAGAAGTCACCGAGGGGCCCAATATCTATTCTCCGACATCTCTTCCCTATACAGCAAGCTGCGGACAGAACGCTCTTTATTACAATATAGCTTTAGAAGGGCCCTCATTATTTTATGCCATCAGAGCCAGGTTAAAAGAATAGTGTCCTGAGCAAGAAGTGATTTGTGCCCCAAACACCCATATCCTTATTGCCCCCTCAGAGATGATAATGCCAGCAGGGTACCAATGTGATTACTCGATCCAGATATACATGGTATACCTACTAACATATCAAGGCAAAAACATCCCGACAAGTACCGTCGCTACGGTGATGTGCGCCCAGACAGGCATGTTGTATGGAGACCTACTCCCATGCCCCCTTACCATTGGCATTGTGCAGGCAAACATATCCGAACAGACACACTCCCCATTTTCCCTATAAAGCAGTCTTTCCAAATATATCCATGTTTAAGCCCAGATGGTTAAATCAAAATGAAAGAGGCACTAATCAAGCGTTCTATGGTGGTCATTCCGAGTTGTTCGCTAGCTGCTTTTGTTCGCAGCGCAGCGATCAGGCAAAAAAAACGGCACTTCTGCGCATGCGTATGTGGCGCAATGCGCACGCGCGTCGTACTACTACAACGAACGATGTAGTTTCACACAAGGTCTAGCGAAGACTTTCAGTCGCACTGCTGACCGCAGAGTGATTGACATGAAGAGGGCGTTTCTGGGTGTCAACTGACCGTTTTCAGGGAGTGTTCGAAAAAACGCAGGTGTGCCAGGAAAAACGCAGGCGTGGCTGGATGAACGCAGGGCGGGTTTGTGACGTCAAAACAGGAACTGAACAGTCTGAAGTGATCGCAAGCGCTGAGTAGGTCTGAATGTACTCTGAAACTGCACAAAATTATTTTGTAGCCGCTCTGCGATCCTTTCGTTCGCACTTCTGATAAGCTAAAATACACTCCTAGTGGGCGGCGGCCTAGCGTTTGCACGGCTGCTAAAAACTGCTAGCGAGCGAACAACTCGGAATGACCACCTATGTATGAAGCCTTAGAGACAGATAGTGGACGGAGATAAAGTACCAGCAATAAGCTCCTGTCATGTTACAGGCTGTGTTTGAAAAATGACAGGAGCTGGCTGGTTGGTTGGGACTTTACCTCTCTCCAAGGCTTAGTACATAGGGTCTAATTCAGCATGGATGCAGTCTACGATGCCGTTCTGCGCATACGCCAGAAGGGCTTCAGCGTGAGAAGTCGGACTGTGCGTGTGCACACAGTGAGATACAACAGCATCTGACATCTCACATGCGAGCACTTCGCTACTGAACGAAGCGTTCGAATGTTACCAGGGGGGAAGGGGTACGGCTTGTGGGGCGGACTTACCCTGTGCTGGGCGTCCCTCCCATGCTAGTGTAAAGGGTGGTAGTTGTGCAATTTTTCGCATTGGATATCCTTAAATTCAGGACTGTTAGGGGACATTGAGGATCCAGTATAGAAAACACTGCCATAAGCTACATTAAGACCCCTGCTACATAGACAACCATATTGCACAGAGAGAATTCCCATCTATTGACCAGAAACAAGAAAAAGGATAAAGTACAGTAAAATCTAAGGGTCAGTAATAGATCTATATCTATATCTCGTATATCTAGCACATCTATATATTAACAGCAGAAGGATGACTTCCATGAGCAACATATTTCTATGATGCCAATGTCTGAGCAGGGCACATCATACATCAAATTCAAGGTCTTGGTCCATAGATTTGCAGAATTACATTGGCAATGTAATTGGTTGTTTCATTTTGGAGTTATGTGGCAAAACGTCCACCTGCCATTTACAATGCATCACCATTTTGCTCCGGTTTATGTGACAGTTAGTGAACTCTCCTTGTGCACCTGCTGGGTGACCTGGAACATAGGATCTGCTGGGTGGCCTGGAGACTGTGACAGTTATTTGCAGCCACCCACTAAGCAGGGATTGTTAGACGCCTAGCAAACCTTTGCCTGGTGGATACTGGGCACAACAGCTAGTAAGTATTATTTGTGTGCAGTCTATGATGTTATTCAGGGCTGTGGGAGCTTCCTGTGATTATGCCGCACACCAGTGCCCGTACCAGTGTGTCCATCACCATGCCCAGGGGTAGCCACAATAGTACCTGTGATAACCATCTGGATATAAATATTCCCACTCTGATGCATAACATCTCATGCTGTGTACACAATTTGCAGACACATTGCGCCGTCAGAGATGCCAATCCCAGGTAAACATATACACTTACCGATCGCCCACTTTGAAATAGTCCGTCCAGCTGTGACGTCAGCTCATACAGCAAGTGTACGGGTGGTTGGCACAAGGCCCATACACACAGCAAGATGCGCTGATGTGTCTGGAGATATATTGGCCGTGCTGCACAGCTATCGCAACATGTCTATGAATGATGTCGTTCACAGATATATCGTTTACTTGCACCAACCGACCTGCTAGCGATATACCTGCGCTTCACTGAAATGGCCGATATATCGCCTAGTGTATACAAAGCTTACATTTCTAACTAGACTGTTGATGTGCACCAGGTTCTGTCAGCATTACAGCAGTGTATAATTTACCTCCTCGCCATTCAAAACCTTCGCATGAATACGACTTTATAGCACAGTGGGCACTTAGCCTTTCCCTGACATTCTCAGTCTGTTTAATTCCAATCAAACTGGGATCTCCAAAGGCTCTTGCAGGTTGGCAGTACTTTCATATGCCCAAGTGTACTGCGAGGGTAAAAGAGTCCGGCCCTCTGCCTCCCCGCGTTTGCATTGTTTTATCGGCGTTTATTGACTCAAGTTCACAATTGTATGCAGCTGCCTGCGACTGTGGTCTGTCCGCCTTACGCACGGGTACAACCACTGCCCACCAGGGTTGCAGCTATTCACTCCGTGGTCTAGCGAGAAAGGCTGGGAACTGGTCTTTGTGCTGGGGAACACAGTGTCTGCCAGATCTAAAGAAGGTGATGTTAAGGGATCAGTCCCTTTATAAAAGGATTGTGAAATGCAACTGAAATATGCTCAATGTTAAGCATGCGGTTACCAAACATAAAAGCACAGATAAACCTTAACACACAGTACTCATTCTCACAGAGCTTCTGAAAGGAGATAAAGGACTGCGGTATAATAGGCATCTCATAGAGTTTTTATATGCTTTAAATGATGAACATTCTTTTTTTCTCCATCTCTGAAAAACACTCCTCTATTAGGTCCTCTGGGTATTTGAACGCCGATATGAATTCGGTGAAAAGATTCCCTATTTGAAAGGTGTCAGCAATCTATTTGTTTAAGGGTCTTATGCTTCATTGTTGAAACTCTTTGAAAAGAAGAAATTAAATTAATAAAAGTTTTTTTTTTTCTGCAGGATCTTTGATTAAAAAAAAATAATAATAAAAAAAAGTCAGTGTACAATATATCAGAACTGTCTGAGCAAAACAGAATCGAGACGGGAACATGAAAGAACAACAATATGTTTTGGGTTTTTCCATGTATATCTTTATTTAAGAAGGAGAGTTCTCTAAAAGTGAAATAAATGTGTACGTACTCGATGATCTGTGATTTATAGAACTATGGGGCCGGTAAGATGCTCCGCCAACCTTGGATTGGGCCTTATGATTGGGTTCTCCCGAGAATTTTTTTTTCAAGCCTGGCTGCATTGTGATGTAGCCAGGAGTGGGCAGGGGTGTGGGGGTAGGGGGGTGTGGGGGGTTGAGGGCTGTAGTCTACATCAACTGCGGCTCAGGGACGGATCTATACTTTTCTTTAGGGGGGGGGGCGGTTTACTGTTTAATCTTAACTCCTCCCTCTACAGTCCCAACTCCTCCTATCTGCAATCTTAACTCCTTCTCTCTCAATTCTGACTGAACTTTTTGAGTGAGACTGAGATAGAGCTTTGTGATTGTTCTATGTACATGTGACTGTGCTATGGGGTAATTGTATTTATTAGCCCTAGTACCCACACACCAGCAAGTGAGGGGCAAATGCTCTGTAACCCTTGCTCTCCTGGCTCCTCTGTGCTGCTGTGGTATAAGCTGCAGCCCATCGTTCTGCCTTGGGCTCTCCCAGGAGAGCTCTCTTCTGCTCAAAAGTGGGTGTGGCTATGACTGTGTTAGGGGGGGGCGGTCGCCCTCTTCGCCCCCCCCTAGATCCAGCCCTGCTGCGGCTACACTTGTCTGCTATATGCAATGCACAGATGTTCCTGTTTCTGGGAATGTCACATGAGTATAGAAGACTTGAATGATACTGTATGTACAAACAGACTGAGGGGTAAGTTACAATAACTAAGGGTTTTTTGCCTATAGCAACAAAATCAGATTCTATCTATTATCTTCTAGGAGCAGCTAGATAAATGTTAAGTAGAATCTGGTTGGTTGCTATGGGCAACATCATCACTTCTTCAAAACTCCCACCTTAGTAAATTTACCCTTAAGTTTTTAAAATGAAAAAGACATACATGAGTGGTGGGAAAGGATTTGCAGTATTTCGGGACACTTGTTCTTTTTGTAATCAAAAACAATTGTTAAAGTGAAGCTTCTGCACAACACCCCCAGAATCTCAGGGAATCTAGTGAAATGCATTAAGAAATAAAAATAAAATTGTAATGCCCATATGGCCGTCACTTTTCCAGATCTGTGTATTGAGCTTGTACAGCAATGGGCAATATAAATGGGATTCAGTATGTTTTACTTGCACCACAATGTCTTCTGCAAAACAAAGGGAGACGATGATGCATATCCAGCAATTGAGTGCCACATGCAGTACTCTCCAAATAACTCACATTTATCTCACTTTTCATATGAATGTACCTGCACGGGGCATCCACACGGGACGTAGTCAAAATGATGACATTGGCTGTATGTGTGTGCGTGTTTGGGGGAGAGGGAGGTTAGGGTTAGGCACTAGAGGAAGGGTTAGGGAAGGGATTAGTGTTAGGATACAAATAGTCACCGGGTCACTGCGGCATCAGCGGTCTGACCAGGAAGTGACAATCACATGACTGCCACTGAAGCCACCATAGCCAACCAGGGGCAGGTACACCGCTGGGCCACCAGGGAAAGGTACACCGCTGGGCCACCAGGGAAAGGTACATCGCTGGGCCACCAAGGAAAGGTACACCGCTGGGCCACCAGGAAAAAAGGTATACCGCTGGGCCACCAGGGGAAGGCACACCGCTGGGCCACCAGGGGAAAGCACACCGCTGGGACACCAGGGAAAGGTACACCGCTGGGCCACCAGGAAAAAAGGTATACCGCTGGGCCACCAGGGGAAGGCACACCGCTGGGACACCAGGGAAAAAGGTATACCGCTGGGCCACCAGGGGAAGGCACACCGCTGGGCCACCAGGGGAAGGCACACCGCTGGGCCACCAGGGGAAGGCACACCGCTGGGCCACCAGGGGAAGGCACACCGCTGGGCCACCAGGGGAAGGCACACCGCTGGGCCACTAGGGGAAAGCACACCGCTGGGACACCAGGGAAAAAGGTATACCGCTGGGCCACCAGGGGAAGGCACACCGCTGGGCCACCAGGGGAAGGCACACCGCTGGGCCACCAGGGGAAGGCACACCGCTGGGCCACCAGGGAAAAAGGTATACCGCTGGGCCACCAGGGGAAGGCACCCCGCTGGGACACCAGGGAAAAAGGTATACCGCTGGGCCACCAGGTCAAATAAGTCGTCATTTTAGCATCCAACCCATCCACACAGCCTGTTTTGCAAATTGATGGTGGCATCTTTCAACTTAATAGATAATAATACTGCTGAAACATGGTACGCTTTTAATTGAAGTAAAAATATAAAATAAGTCATCCACACATCATTGCATAGTACATGACATGCAGTGTGTAATGTAACACGCTGCACTCTACAAAAGGAACTTACAGAGGCCCAATGCCAAAGGGCTTGATTTCTGCCCCCGCTTGGAGACGCTGTAGAGTGTTTTCGGCCTTGTACTTATGAGGGGACAAATTTTCATCTTCCAAGTTGCATTTTAGCACGACATATACTGTACACTTATCCACAGAGTGTCCTTGTGATTTTCTGCTTTGGCAGTCACCTAGATGTACTTCTAACAAAGGCCCAGATTGATCAAAGCTTGGGGAGAGATAAAGTGGAGAGAGATATAAAGGGGGCGATTTACTGAGCCTGGGAGAGTGATAAAGTGGAGAGAGATAAAGTACCAGTCAATCAGCTCCTAACTGTCATGTTACAGGCTGTGTTTGAAAAGACAGTTAGGAGCGGATTGGTTGGTAGTTTCTCTCTCTCCACTTTATCACTCTCCAAGGCTTAGTACACCTGCCCCAAAGTACCAGCCAATCAGCCCCTAAGGTCAGGTACACACTAGAGCGATGTGTACCCAGACGATATGCTGACTGACATATCGTATCCGCAGTAAACATCAGAACAATGTAAAGAAGGAAGGAATGACCCTCGTTCTGTTCTTCATTACACTGCATGGCGCCACATGCGACATCATCTGGTTGGCTATACAGCACGGCTGACCAGAGGATATTTCATGTGCCTGCGGGAGCGTGCAGATTGAGCATACACACCGACGATCCGGACTATGGGGCTAATTCAGGTCGGATCTCAAATTGCGATCCGGACGAAAATTTTGCGGGGGTGCTGTGGGCGCATGCGCAGCGGGCCCTACTGCACATGCGTACGCATTTTCTGCGGGTAGGGGGCGCAGAAAATGTGGGGTGGGAGGGGGGCGGCAACGCTCCCCCTTTCAGGGAGGAAACTGAGCGTTGTGGGAGAAGGGCAACCCAAATGGTGGTCTGAGCGGCGCGAACGGGGCGTGTCAGGGGCGCGGTCGCAGCGGCTGCATGACATCATATGCAGCCACCGCGACAGGTAAGACGGAGCTGGGACTCCTGCGGCCGCAGCTAAGCTGCGCCTGCAGGAGTCAACCTTAGTTTCTCCTGACAAGCAGAAATTGCGAGGCGATTGCAATTGCTGCTTGTAGCAAAGGGGGGGGGGCGCCGGTCAGCATGCGTGCAAAAGGATAGCAAATTCTGCTGATTAGCTGAATTTGCTATCCTTACTGAATTGGCCCCTATATGTTGTTCCAATTCGTCGGGAAACTACAATCGCTCTAGTGTGTGCCCCGGCTTAACTTTCATGTTGCAGGCTGTTTGAAAAAATAAGAATTTACTTACCGATAATTCTATTTCTCGTAGTCCGTAGTGGTTGCTGGGAACTCCGTAAGGACCATGGGGATTAGCGGCTCCGCAGGAGACTGGGCACAAAAGTAAAGCTTTAGGACTACCTGGTGTGCACTGGCTCCTCCCCCTATGACCCTCCTCCAAGCCTCAGTTAGGATACTGTGCCCGGACGAGCGTACACAATAAGGAAGGATTTTGAATCCCGGGTAAGACTCATACCAGCCACACCAATCACACCGTACAACCTGTGATCTGAACCAAGTTAACAGCATGATAACAGAGGAGCCTCTGAAAGGATGGCTCACAACAATAATAACCCGATTTTTGTAACAATAACTATGTACAAGTATTGCAGACAATCCGCACTTGGGATGGGCGCCCAGCATCCACTACGGACTACGAGAAATAGAATTATCGGTAAGTAAATTCTTATTTTCTCTGACGTCCTAGTGGATGCTGGGAACTCCGTAAGGACCATGGGGATTATACCAAAGCTCCCAAACGGGCGGGAGAGTGCGGATGACTCTGCAGCACCGAATGAGAGAACTCCAGGTCCTCCTCAGCCAGGGTATCAAATTTGTAGAATTTAGCAAACGTGTTTGCCCCTGACCAAGTAGCTGCTCGGCAAAGTTGTAACGCCGAGACCCCTCGGGCAGCCGCCCAAGATGAGCCCACCTTCCTTGTGGAATGGGCTTTTACAGATTTTGGCTGTGGCAGGCCTGCAACAGAATGTGCAAGCTGAATTGTACTACAAATCCAACGAGCAATAGTCTGCTTAGAAGCAGGAGCACCCAGCTTGTTGGGTGCATACAGGATAACAGCGAGTCAGATTTCCTGACTCCAGCCGTCCTGGAAACATATATTTTCAAGGCCCTGACTACGTCCAACAACTTGGAGTCCTCCAAGTCACTAGTAGCCGCAGGTACCACAATAGGTTGGTTCAGATGAAACACTGAAACCACCTTAGGGAGAAAATGAGGACGAGTCCTCAATTCCGCCCTGTCTGAATGGAAGATCGGATAAGGGCTTTTACAGGATAAAGCCCGCCAATTCTGACACGTGCCTGGCCGAGGCCAGGGCCAACAACATGACCACTTTCCATGTGAGATATTTTAACTCCACAGATTCAAGTGGTTCAAACCAATGTGACTTTAGGAACCCCAAAACTACATTGAGATCCCAAAGTGCCACTGGAGGCACAAAAGGAGGCTGTATATGCAGTACCCCTTTTACAGACGTCTGAACTTCAGGTAGTGAAGCTAGTTCTTTCTGGAAGAAAATTGACAGGGCCGAAATTTGAACCTTAATGGACCCCAATTTTAGGCCCATAGACACTCCTGTTTACAGGAAATGCAGGAATCGACCTAGTTGAAATTCCTCCATCGGGGCCTTACTGGCCTCGCACCACGCAACATATTTTCGCCAAATGCGGTGATAATGCTTTGCGGTTACATCCTTCCTGGCTTGACCAGGGTAGGGATGACTTCATCCGGAATGCCTTTTTCCTTCAGGATCCGGCGTTCAACCGCCCTGCCGTCAAACGCAGCCGCGGTAAGTCTTGGAATAGACAGGGTCCTTGCTGGAGCAGGTCCCTTCTTAGAGGTAGAGGCCACGGGTCCTCCGTGAGCATCTCTTGAAGTTCCGGGTACCAAGTCCTTCTTGGCCAATCCGGAGCCACGAGTATAGTTCTTACTCCCCTCCGTCTTATAATTCTCAGTACTTTTGGTATGAGAGGAAGAGGAGGGAACACATACACTGACTGGTACACCCACGGTGTTACCAGAGCGTCCACAGCTATTCCCTTGACCTGGCGCAATACCTGTCCAATTTTTTGTTGAGGCGGGACGCCATCATGTCCACCTTTGGTTTTTCCCAATGGTTTACAATCATGTGGAAGACTTCTGGGTGAAGTCCCCACTCTCCCGGGTGGAGGCCGTGCCTGCTAAGGAAGTCTGCTTCCCAGTTGTCCACTCCCGGAATGAACACTGCTGACAGTGATATCACATGATTTTTCGCCCAGCGAAAAATCCTTGCAGCTTCTGCCATTGCCCTCCTGCTTCTTGTGCCGCCCTGTCTGTTTACGTGGGCGACTGCCGTGATATTGTCCGACTGGATCAGCACCGGCTGACCTTGAAGCAGAGGTCTTGCTTGGCTTAGGGCATTGTAAATGGCCCTTAGCTCCAAAATATTTATGTGAAGTGATGTCTCCAGGCTTGACCACAAGCCCTGGAAATTTCTTCCCTGTGTGACTGCTCCCCAGCCTCTCAGGCTGGCATCCGTGGTCACCAGGACCCAGTCCTGAATGCCGAATCTGCGGCCCTCTAGAAGATGAGCACTCTGCAACCACCACAGGAGAGACACCCTTGTCTTTGGTGACAGGGTTATCCGCTGATGCATCTGAAGATGCGATCCGGACCATTTGTCCAGCAGGTCCCACTGGAAAGTTCTTGCGTGGAATCTGCCGAATGGAATTGCTTCGTAGGAAGCCACCATTTTTCCCAGGACCCTTGTGCACTGATGCACTGACACTTGGCCTGGTTTTTAGAGGTTTCTGACTAGTTCGGATAACTCCCTGGCTTTCTCCTCCGGGAGAAAACACCTTTTTCCGGACTGTGTCCAGGATCATCCCTAGGAATAGAAGGCGTGTCGTCGGGATCAGCTGCGATTTTGGAATATTGAGAATCCAACCGTGCTGCCGCAGCACTATCGAGATAGTGCTACCCCGACTTCCAACTGTTCCCTGGATCTTGCCCTTATCAGGAGATCGTCCAAGTAAGGGATAACTAAAACTCCCTTCTTTCGAAGGAGTATCATCATTTCGGCCATTACCTTGGTAAAGACCCGGGGTGCCGTGGACAATCCAAACGGCAGCGTCTGAAACTGATAGTGACAGTTCTGTACCACAAACCTGAGGTACCCTTGGAGAAGGGTAAATTGGGACATGTAGGTAAGCATCTTTGATGTTCAGAGAGACCATATAGTCCCCTTCTATCAGGTTTGCAATCACTGCTCTGAGTGACTCCATCTTGAATTTGAACCTTTGTATGTAAGTGTTCAAGGATTTTAGATTTAAAATTGGTCTCACCGAGCCGTCCGGCTTCGGTACCACAAATAGTGTGGAATAGTACCCCTTTCCCTGTTGCAGGAGGGGTACCTTGATTATCACCTGCTGGGAATACAGCCTGTGAATGGCTTGCAATACTGTCTCCCTGTCTGAGGGAGACGTCGGTAAAGCAGACTTTATGAAACGGCGAGGGGGAGACGTCTCGAATTTCTTGAGACGGGCCCCCACCGTGCTGCAGCCTTTTTCCTCTCCCTCTGCCACG
This sequence comes from Pseudophryne corroboree, assembly GCF_028390025.1. NCBI lineage: Eukaryota > Metazoa > Chordata > Amphibia > Anura > Myobatrachidae > Pseudophryne > Pseudophryne corroboree. Next base: position 433,618,024 of record NC_086452.1, on the reverse strand, counting down.
GGGCAGAAATGAGGCGCCTTTTGCCCGCTTGTCCTTATGGGGCCGAAAGGACTGCGCCTGATAATACGGCGTCTTCTTAGGTTGAGAAGCTACCTGGGGTAACAATGTGGATTTTCCAGTGGCCACCAGGTCTGTTAGACCTACCCCAAATAACTCCTCCCTTTTATAAGGCGATACTTCCATATGCCTTTTGGAATCATCATCACCTGACCACTGTCTTGTCCATAACCCTCTTCTGGCAGAGATGGACAGCGCACTTACTCTTGATGCCAGTCGGCAAATATCCCTCTGTGCATCACGCATATATAGAAATGCATCTTTTAAATGCTCTATAGTTAGTAATATACTGTCCCTATCTAGGGTATCAATATTGTCAGTCAGGGAATCCGACCAAGCCACCCCAGCACTGCACATCCAGGCTGAGGCGATTGCTGGTCGCAGTATCACACCCGTGTGAGTGTATATACATTTTAGGATATTTTACTGCTTTCTGTCCGCAGGTTCCTTAAGGGCGGCCGTATCCGGGGACGGTAGTGCCACCTGTTTAGACAAGCGTGTGAGCGCTTTATTCACCCTAAGGGGTGTTTCCCAACATGCCCTATCCTCTGGCGGGAAGGGGTATGATGCTAATAACTTTTTAGGAATTAACAGTTTTTATCGGGGGAAACCCACGCATCATCACACACTTCATTTAATTCCTCAGATGCAGGAAAAACTACAGGCAGTTTTTTCTCACCCAACCTAATACCCTTTTTAGTGGTACTGGTATTATCAGAAATGTGTAAAAACATTTTCCATAGCCTCAATCATGTAACGTGTGGCCCTACTGGAAGTCACATTCGTCTCTTAATCGTCGACACTGGAGTCAGTATCCGTGTCGGCGTCTGGATCTGCCATCTGCGGTAGCGGGCGTTTTAGAGCCCCAGATGGCTTTTGAGACACCTGGACAGGCACAGGCTGAGTCGCCGGCTGTCTCATGTCATCAATCTTTTGTAAAGAGCTGACACTGTCACATAATTCCTTCCATAAGCTCATCCACTCAGGTGCCGACTCCCTAGGGGGTGACATCTCTGTTACAGGCAATTGCTCCGCCTCCACCTCATTTTCCTCCTCATACATGTCGACACAACGTACCGACACACAGCACACACACAGGGAATGCTCTGATAGAGGACAGGACCCCACTAGCCCTTTGGGGAGACAGAGGGAGAGTATGCCAGCACACACCAGAGCGCTATATATATATATACAGGGATAACCTTATATAAGTGTTTTTCCCCTTATAGCTGCTGTATTGTTATACTGCGCCTAATTAGTGCCCCCCTCTCTTTTTTAACCCCTTTCTGTAGTGTAGTAACTGCAGGGGAGAGCCAGGGAGCTTCCCTCCAACGGAGCTGTGAGAGAAAATGGCGCCAGTGTGCTGAGGAGATAGGCTCCGCCCCCTTCTCGTGGCCTTTTCTCCCGTTTTTCTGTGGAACCTGGCAGGGGTTAAAATTCATCCATATAGCCCTGGGGGCTATATGTGATGTATTTTCGCCAGCCAAGGTGTTTTTATTGCTGCTCAGGGCGCCCCCCCCTAGCGCCCTGCACCCTCAGTGACCGAAGTGTGCTGAGGAGCAATGGCGCACAGCTGCAGTGCTGTGCGCTACCTTGGTGAAGACAGGATGTCTTCTGCCGCCGATTTTTCCGGACCTCTTCTTGCTTCTGGCTCTGTAAGGGGGCCGGCGGCGCGGCTCTGGGACCGAGCTCCGAAGCTGGGCCTGTGTTCGGTCCCTCTGGAGCTAATGGTGTCCAGTAGCCTAAGAAGCCCAATCCACTCTGCACGCAGGTGAGTTCGCTTCTTCTCCCCTTAGTCCCTCGATGCAGTGAGCCTGTTGCCAGCAGGTCTCACTGAAAATAAAAAACCTAAAACTAAACTTTCACTAAGAAGCTCAGGAGAGCCCCTAGTGTGCACCCTTCTCGGCCGGGCACAAAAATCTAACTGAGGCTTGGAGGAGGGTCATAGGGGGAGGAGCCAGTGCACACCAGGTAGTCCTAAAGCTTTACTTTTGTGCCCAGTCTCCTGCGGAGCCGCTAATCCCCATGGTCCTTACGGAGTTCCCAGCATCCACTAGGACGTCAGAGAAATGACAGTTAGAAGCTGATAGGGTGGTACTTTATCTCTCTCCATGCTTTGATAAACTGGGACATAGTTTTGCCACAGGAGCCTTCTGACTTTAAGGGTCGGGGGCATAGAAACTTTTGCCACTTTTTTGCACCTAGGTGGTGAACAAACATAACCTAGGTTTTCTACATTTAACAACATAAAACAAAAGGTATACGTTAACACACAGGGGCCAATTCAGACCTGATGGTAGATGTGCTAAATTTAGCACATATATGATCAGTCACACAGACATGTGGGGGGACGCCCAGCACAGGGCTAGTCCGCCCCGCATGTCAATCCTTGCCCCGTCGCACAAGTACAAAAGCATTGCACAGCGGCGATGCTTTTGTACTTCAGGAGTAGCTCCGTGCCAGCGCAGCTCCTGCGTGCTGGCAGGGAGCTACTCGTCGCTGCCCGGGTCGTAGCGGATGCATGTGATGTCACACAGCCACCGCGGCCCGCCCCCCCCCCAAACTGTCCGGGCCCGCCTGCGTTCCCCCGGACCGCGCCCCCCTAAACAGCGGCTAAACGCCGCCGGCCCGCCCCCTCCTGCCCAGCGACCGCCTCTGCCTGTCAATTAGGCAGAGGCGATCGCAGGGCTACGACAGCCGTCGGCTGTCTGCCATGCGCCTGCGCAGTTCAGACCTGATCGCTGCTGTGCGAAAACGCACAGCAGCGATCAGGTCTGAATCAGTCCCACAAATGACTGTCTTGCAACGTCTTCTTTTCTGTATGTGTTACCGAAACTGCACACCGATACCGTGACTCAACCATGGATGTCCCAGAGTCATCCCGAAGAGTCAGGTTCACCAGGATCAAGGGCGTAAGTGCTTGTACAGTGCTCAGAAACGAAAAATCTCATGTAGAAAGTGCAGATCAATCAGAACATCATATTTTTTTTCTTGCCTGTGTATAAATAGCAGTTCCAGAAATGTAATAATGCAGAACAACGTATTCTGTGCAGATACTGTGCTTGACACATTGTTGGATGCATTTCCTAAATCTATGTCTTGAAATGGAATTTGGGAGTCTGCCACAATCAAGAATATGTGAGCAGGCCTTTTATTTTGTCACTTGCATGCTAAAAATAATTAAATTACAGATCATTTTTTTCATGAACATGAACCGCGTTATTGAAAATATAGTAAAGGGTCATTTATGAAACTGGAAAACATTTGCATCCTGCAGTGCAGAAGTCATTTAAAGCTGTATTTGTACAAATACAATGGTTAATAATTGGACGGACATGGATCTGCAGCGTGAAATTCAGCACCTACTGACAAAGGAAATACCACGTGTGGCCTAGATGCAACGCTGCGTTTCATTGTGCATCCACATGCAAAAATTTGATTATTTCAATGAGATTACATTTGTTTTCCAGCAAGTTGTAATTTGTACCTGGGCACGTGAGCACCAACAGTAAGGATCTGTCTCTACAGCAGCTGGGATGCATTCTGTGCTTAGGACCTTATGAGACTAGATGGGGCATGTAAGCGTGGGCAACGTAGACTAATGTAGGGGAATTCAATTGTGCCCAAAACATTTTCGGGCATAAAAAAAAAAAAAAAAGGGCTTTACCGGAATGTGTTGCCCGATAGTTTTTTTCTGGGCAAAACATGTTTTTTTTCCACTCAAAAATTGACCCATTTTCCGGAGAACACCTAGGGTCCGGGAAAAGTTCCCGAACCTATGTGCGTTTGCAATTGAAGCCTCAAAAACAATTCACTTGTATGGGATTTTTTTTCAGGTCCTTAGTGGGTCTCGAAAAAAAAAGAAAAGAAAAAAAGGAGTGTTACGGTAGACTTACCAGAGTTAACACTCTTTCTGCGAGGTGCATTCGGTTCCACAGGGAAACATCGGAGTGTAGAGTGGATCTTGATCCAGAGGCACCAACAGGATAAAGCTTTAGGCTGTCCCAGGATGCATTGGGGCCTCCTCTATAACCCCGCCTCGAGGCACTGAGAGCTCAGTTTCGTTAACCAGTCCAATGCAGGAGCAGGTACCAGCGGCTAATGCTATACAAACCCAAAGAAGCTAGGTGCGTCAGGGTGGGCGCCCTGTGGAACCCAATGTACCTAGCAGAAAAAGTGTTAACCATGGTAAGTTTACCATAACACTCCTTTTCTGCAGCAGGATACATTGGTTTCCACAGGGAAACATCAGGGATGTCCTAAAGCAGTTCCTCAAGGGAGGGGACGCGTCTTAGTGGATGTGAGAAACCGGCGTCCAAAGGAAGCATCCTGGGAGGCGAAGGTATCAAAGTCAAGAAACATGTTCACTGAGGACAACGTAGTCGCCTTGCACAATTGTTCTGCGGATGCGCCACGACAAGCCACCCAAGAATATCCAACAGACAGAGTAGAATTGGCTTTAATAGCAGCAGGAGCTGGGAGTCCAGCCTGCACATAAGCTTGCGCAATCACCATTCTAATCCATCTAGCCAAGGTTTACTTATTCGTAGGCCAGCCACTTTTGTGGAAACCAAACAGGATAAAAAGGGTATCTGACCTCCGGACAGGGGCAGTCCTCTCCACATGAACACGGAGAACCCTTACCACATCCAAAGACCGCTCTTTGGAAGACAAGTCCGAAGAGATAAAGGCCGGAACCACAATCTCTTGGTTAAGGCAAAAAGATGACACCACCTTAGGTAAATAATCTGGTTGAGCTCGTAGAACTGCCTGGTCACGGTGAAATATCAGAAAGGGTGGACGACAGGACAAGGTGCCTAAGTCCGACACAGGACCTTGGCCATGAGCCATTTAAGGTCCACCAACTCAAGTGGTTCAAATGGAGACTCTTACAGGGCATTCAGTACAACATTCAGATCCCATGGAGCCACAGGAGCGACACAGGGAGGCTGAATCCGAAGGACACCCTGGGTGAAAGTATGAACATCAGGTGTAGAGACAATTTTTTTTTTAAATCAAATCGACAAGGCAGATATCTGAACCTTGAGGGAGTCCAGACGACCTAGGTCAAGGCCTCATTGCAGAAAAGCCAGAATTCTGGAAGTTCTGAACCTAGAGACATCATAATTCTTATCGGCACACCAGGTGAAGTAAGAATTCCAAACCCTGTAATAAATCCAGGCAGAGGCCGGTTTGCGGGCATTCAACATAGCCTGGATAACCGCCTCAGAAAAACTTTTGGCCCCCAGGAGTAATACTTGACGAGCCAAGCCGTCAAAGCCAGTCTGGCCAGGTCTGGACAGACACAAGACCTCTGTACAAGGAGGTCTGGCCGCTAAGGAAGTAGAAGGGAACACCCCATCGACAGAACCTGCAGGTCTGAGAACCAATGCCATCTGGCCCACGCTGGAGCGTTTAGAAGTAGTGATCCTCCGTCTTGCTTGAACTTCAGCAGGACCATGGGCAGAAGTGAAACCGGAGGGAACAGGTACGGTAGCCAAAAGTTCCTTGGAATTGCCAGTGCATCCACGAACGCTACCTGAGGATCCCTGGTCCAAGATCCGAAAACCAGAACCTTGTAATTGTGTTGAGACGCCATCAGGTCCACATCTGGTAGGCCCCACCTGTCCACTAGGAGTTGAAAGACTTCTGGATGAAGACTCCACTCTCCGGCGTGCACATCCTGGCGACTGGGGAAGTCCGCTTCCCAGTTTAGGACGCCGGGAATGAACACTACCGATACTGCTGGCAGATGGCGTTCCGCCTAACAAAGGATGTCGCCCTTGATGGTTTATGTATACCACCATGGTGGCGCTGTCTGACCATACTTGAACAGGCCTGCTCTGTACCAGAGGCAGGGCGAGAAACAGCGCATTGAACACCGCTCTTAGCTCCAGAATGTTTATTGGGAGGAAAGATTCCTTCTTGGTCCAGAGTGTTGCTCCAACATCGCACCCTATCCCCTCAGACTGGCGTCCGTTGTCAGCAAGACCCAATCGGGGATCCAGAAGAGATAGCCCCTGCTTAACTGCTGGTCCTGTAGCCACCAGGTCAGCGACAGACGAACCTCCGGAGTCAAAGTGATCATGTGAAATCTGATACGCTGAGGTAGGCCATCCCGCTTGGAAAGGATTAGCCTCTGTAGAGGGCGGGAATTAAATTGAGCGTACTCTACCATTTCGAATGCCGATTCCATCAAGCCAAGTACTTGTATCACCGAGTGTATCGACACTCTGGGGCGACAAAGGAAGCATCTTATCCTGTCCTGAAGCATCAGGACTTTTTCTTGAGACAGAAACAGCCGCTGACTGTGTGTTTCCAGGAGTGCCCCCAGGTGCACCATGCTCTGAGTTGGGACCAGCGAGGACTTCTTCCAATTGATAAGCCACCCGTGGGCTTGCAGGAAAGTTACAGTCAGTTGCAGATGACTGAGGAGGATATCGTGGGAATTTGCCAGAATCAGCAGGTTGTTCAGATACGGCCTCTAATGCCTGAATCCATGCTTCAATATATTTTTCAGCCCAAGAGGCAGCAATAGTGGGCCAGGGACGGATCTAAACTTTTCTTTTAGGGGGAGCGGTTTATTTATTCCTGACTCCTCCCCTACACTCATTACTCCTCCCACTTCCCATACCAACTGTCCATTAATGCTCTAAAGAGCATATAAAGCATTTCCAGCATGCACATGTGCTTCTTATGTAGCACACAAAACCGGGCACATGTAACTACTAACACACCGATGGGCGGCACACACTGCCCAAGGTGGGGGTAACGGCATGTGATGATGGCAGATGGGGCTAGGGGCCCCAGGGACACGGAGGATGGGGAGGGATGTCAGTGCAGCCACACACCATCACCTGGCTGCAGCCCCCACCTCATGTAAGTGGGCGTGGCTATGACTGTTAGGGGGGGGGGTTCCCCCCCCCCCCCCCCTGGATCCGGCCCTGTAGTGGGCCTAGGCATAGCTCCTGTAAGGGAGTAAATAGATTTCAGGCATCCCTCCACACGCTTATCTGTCGGTTCCTTCAGTGAAGTGACAGTGATGACAGGCAGAGTGGACAACACCGCGAGGCAGGTGACGTGAAAATCTACCGGCAGCGGATTTTCCCACTTGTTACATAACTCTGCAGGGAAAGGATAGTGAACCAAGGCCCGTTGATGTCCACTAAATTGTCAGAATGGGGTAACAGTTTTAACCACCTTTTGCCGTTTAAATATATCAGTTTTCTTTGCCACAGTAGTGGAATCATCATCATCAGATACTTGTAGGATTTGTTTAATAGCCATCACACAGGGACATCAATCTGCAAGGGAAAATACTCATCGGTAACACCTGATTCAGTGTCTGACAGGATCGTATGCTCCCCCTCCTCTTCAGATGAAACATCAAAGAGATATGTAGATTGTGAGGAGGAAGCAGCCCGCTTAGATGACAAAGAGAAACGGGACACAGGACAATTTGTGGCGGTAGTAGCACAGGTGGTCCAATAGGGGGCGTTAGGCGTTCTACCAGAGTACCCAGTAGGTTTGTGAATGCCGCCCAGGATGGCTCCTGAGTAGGCACAGGAGCTGCGGACTGACTAGGAGGTGTATTACACGTAGTACATGGACCATCATACAAAACTTCCCTCTCTGGTAAATCCTTGGAGCATACTCTGCATGCTGCCAAAGTGTCCACAGATTTACTGCCCTTTCTGTTAGACATTATGATATGAATGCAACAACCGAGAAATTTAGGAGGTAATTCAGACCTTAAGGGGTAATTCAGACCATTTTTGCACAGCGTGCGATTAGATCTGAACTGTGCATGCGTATGCATCGCAATGCGCAGGCGCGACGGATCGCAGCAACGGGGATCGCCGGTCAGCGACGGGATGGTGCGAAAAATCCGAACACACGGGTGTTTGCAAGGTGATTGACAGGAAGGGGCCATTTGTGGGTGGCAACTGACCGTTTCCAGGGAGTGTCCGGACAAACGCAGGCGTGTCAAAGCGCTTGAATCGAGGGTGTCTGACATCAGCTCCGGTCCCGATCAGCAAGAAGCAATCACAGCGGCTGAGTAAGTCCTGGGCTGAGCAGAGACTGCGCAAAATCAGTTTGTGCAGCTCTGCTACACATCCGAACGCACACTTGCCCAGCGAATTCACCCTCCCCCTGTAGGCGGCGACTATCTGATCACAGAGCAGCAAAAAACGCAGCCCAGCAATCAGGTCTGAATTACCCCCCAGCGTGGTCAGTGACCGGAGGATATATCAGAACACTAGTACAGTATATTCTGGAAACAGTACACTCTTTCTCAACTAACGCTGTCTGTATAACGACATGTAGGATATTTAAGTGTTTTTAAAGTCTTAGCGCTGACAAGCAGAAGTTGCAAAGTGATCGCAATTTCTGCTTGTTGAAGGGGGATGGGAGGCGCCGGTCAGCATGCTGGGCGGCCCCCAGCATGCTAGGAAAAGGATGGCAAATTAGGCTGATTAGCAGATTTTGCTATCCTTACTGAATTAGCCCCTTATGCTGCTGTTCTGCTCATGCTCGGATTTCTTGTGTATAAAAATAAGAATTTACTCACCGGTAATTCTATTTCTCGTAGTCCGTAGTGGATGCTGGGAACTCCGTAAGGACCATGGGGAATAGACGGGCTCCGCAGGAGACTGGGCACTCTTAAAAGAAAGATTAGGTACTATATCTGGGGTGCACTGGCTCCTCCCTCTATGCCCCTCCTCTAGACCTCAGTTAGGGAAACTGTGCCCGGAAGAGCTGACATTACCAGGAAAGGATTTGGAATCCAGGGTAAGACTCATACCAGCCACACCAATCACACTGTACAACTCGTGATAACCATACCCAGTTAACAGTATGAACAACAACTGAGCCTCAGTAACAGATGGCTCATAACAATAACCCTTTAGTTAAGCAATAACTATATACATGTATTGCAGAGAGTCCGCACTTGGGACGGGCGCCCAGCATCCACTACGGACTACGAGAAATAGAATTACCGGTGAGTAAATTCTTATTTTCTCTGACGTCATAGTGGATGCTGGGAACTCCGTAAGGACCATGGGGATTATACCAAAGCTCCCAAACGGGCGGGAGAGTGCGAATGACTCTGCAGCACCGAATGAGCAAAGGCAAGGTCCTCCTCAGCCAGGGTATCAAACTTGTAGAACTTAGCAAATGTGTTTGAACCCGACCAAGTAGCAGCTCGGCAAAGCTGTAAAGCCGAGACCCCTCGGGCAGCCGCCCAAGAAGAGCCCACCTTCCTTGTGGAATGGGCTTTTACTGATTTAGGATGCGGCAATCCTGCCGCAGAATGAGCTTGCTGAATCGTGCTACAGATCCAGCGCGCAATAGTTTGCTTTGAAGCAGGAGCACCCAGCTTGTTGGGCGCATGCAGGATAAACAGCGAGTCAGTTTTCCTGACTCCAGCCGTCCTGGCTACATAGATTTTCAAAGCCCTGACTACATCTAGTAACTTGGAGTCCTCCAAGTCCCTAGTAGCCGCAGGCACCACAATAGGTTGGTTCAAATTAAACGCTGATACCACCTTAGGGAGAAATTGGGGACGAGTCCTCAATTCTGCCCTGTCCATATGGAAGATCAGATAAGGGCTTTTACACGACAAAGCCGCCAATTCTGACACACGCCTAGCCGAAGCTAAGGCCAATAGCATGACCACTTTCCACGTGAGATATTTTAGCTCCACGGTCTTAAGTGGCTCAAACCAGTGGGATTTCAGGAAATCCAACACAACGTTAAGATCCCAAGGTGCCACTGGAGGCACAAAAGGGGGCTGAATATGCAGCACTCCCTTAACAAACGTCTGAACTTCAGGCAGTGAAGCCAGTTCTTTTTGAAAGAAAATAGATAGGGCCGAAATCTGGACCTTTATGGATCCCAATTTTAGGCCCATAGTCACTCCTGACTGTAGGAAGTGCAGGAATCGACCCAGCTGGAATTCCTCTGTAGGGGCCTTCCTGGCCTCACACCAAGCAACATATTTTCACCATATACGGTGATAATGTTGTGCTGTCACGTCTTTCCTAGCCTTTATCAGCGTAGGAATCACTTCATCTGGAATGCCCTTTTCCGTAAGGATCCGGCGTTCAACCGCCATGCCGTCAAACGCAGCCGCAGTAAGTCTTGGAACAGACAGGGCCCCTGCTGTAACAGGTCCTGTCTGAGAGGCAGAGGCCATGGGTCCTCTGAGATCATTTCTTGTAGTTCTGGGTACCAAGTTCTTCTTGGCCAATCTGGAACGATGAGTATAGTTCTTACTCCTCTCTTTCTTACAGTCCTCAGTACCTTGGGTATGAGAGGAAGAGGAGGGAACACATAAACCGACTGGTACACCCACGGTGTCACTAGTGCGTCCACAGCTATCGCCTGAGGGTCTCTTGACCTGGCGCAATATTTTTTTAGCTTTTTGTTGAGACGGGACGCCATCATGTCTAACTGTGGCCGTTCCCAACGATTTACAATCAGCGTGAAGACTTCTGGATGAAGTCCCCATTCTCCCGGGTGGAGGTCGTGCCTGCTGAGGAAGTCTGCTTCCCAGTTGTCCAGTCCCGGAATGAACACTGCTGACAGTGCTAGCACGTGATTCTCCGCCCATCGAAGAATCCTTGTGGCTTCTGCCATCGCCATCCTGCTTCTTGTGCCGCCCTGTCGGTTTACATGGGCGACCGCCACGATGTTGTCTGACTGAATCAGCACCGGTTGGTTTTGAAGCAGGGGTACTGCTTGACTCAGGGCGTTGTAAATGGCCCTTAGTTCCAGAATATTTGTGTGAAGGGAAGTCTCCTGACTTGACCACTGTCCTTGGAAGTTCCTTCCCTGAGTGACTGCCCCCCAACCTCGGAGGCTTGCATCCGTGGTCACCAGGACCCAGTCCTGTATGCCGAATCTGCGGCCCTTGAGAAGATGAGCACTCTGCAGCCACCACAGCAGAGACACCCTGGCCCTCGGGGACAGGGTGATCAGCCGATGCATCTGAAGATGCAATCCGGACCACTTGTCTAACAGATCCCACTGAAAGATCCTTGCATGGAACCTGCCGAAGGGAATTGCTTCGTAAGAAGCTACCATCTTTCCCAGGACTCGCGTGCAGTGATGCACCGACACCTGTTTTGGTTTCAGGAGGTCCCTGACCAGAGATGACAATTCCTGGGCCTTCTCCACCGGGAGAAACACCTTCTTCTGTTCTGTGTCCAGAATCATGCCCAAGAACAGCAGACGCGTCGCAGGAATCAGCTGCGACTTTGGGATATTCAGAATCCAGCCGTGCTATTGCAGCACTTCCCGAGATAGTGCTACATTGACTAACAACTGCTCCTTGGACCTCGCCTTTATAAGGAGATCGTCCAAGTACGGGATAATTATAACTCCCTTCTTCCGAAGGAGTATCATCATTTCGGCCATTACCTTTGCAATAACCGCCCTGAGCGATTCCATTTTGAACTTGAACTTCCTTACATAAGTGTTCAAGGATTTTAAATTTAGAATGGGTCTCACCGAACCGTCTGGTTTCGGTACCACAAACATTGTGCTGAAGTTCCGGAGATGCGCCCCCACCGCACCTGGCTCCACCTGTGGAGCCCCAGTGTCATGCGGTGGACTTAGTGGAAGCAGGGGAGGATTTTTGTTCCTGGGAACTGGCTGTCTGGTGCAGCTTTTTTCCTCTACCCCTGCCTCTGGGCAGAAAGGATGCGCCTCTGACCCGCTTGCCTTTCTGAGGCCGAAAGGACTGTACTTGATAATACGGTGCTTTCTTAGGCTGTGAGGGAACCTGAGGTAAAAAAGTCGACTTCACAGCTGTTGCTGTGGATACGAGGTCCGAGAGACCGTCCCCAAACAATTCCTCACCCTTATAAGGCAAAACCTCCATGTGCCTTTTAGAATCAGCATCACCTGTCCACTGCCGAGTCCACAATACTCTCCTGGCAGAAATGGACATTGCATTAATTCTAGATGCCAGCCGGCAAATGTCCCTCTGTGCATCCCTCATATACAAGACGACGTCCTTTATATGCTCTATGGTTAGCAAAATAGCATCCCTGTCGAGGGTATCAATGTTGTCTGACAGGGTATCAGACCATGCTGCTGCAGCACTACACATCCATGCTGAAGCAATAGCAGGTCTCAGTATAGTACCTGAGTGTGTATATACAGACTTCAGGATAGCCTCCTGCTTTCTATCTGCAGGCTCCTTTAGGGCGGCCGTATCCTGAGACGGCAGTGCCACCTTTTTAGATAATCGTGTGAGCGCCTTGTCCACCCTAGGGGATGTCTCCCAGCGTAACCTATCCGTTGGCGGGAAAGGGTACGCCATCAGTAACCTCTTAGAAATCACTAGTTTCTTATCAGGGGAACACCACGCTTCTTCACACAATTCATTTAATTCATCAGATGGGGGAAAAGTCACTGGCTGCTTTTTCTCCCCAAACATAATACCCTTTTTAGTGGTAACCAGGTTAATGTCAGAAATGTGCAACACATTTTTTATTGCCGTAATCATGCATCGGATGGCCCTTGTGGACTGTACATTTGTCTCATCCTTGTCTACACTGGAGTCAGACTCCGTGTCGACATCTGTGTCTGCCATCTGAGCTAGCGGGCGTTTTTGAGCCCCTGATGGCCTCTGAGACGCCTGGGCAGGCGCGGGCTGAGATGCCGGCTGTCCCAAGGCTGTTACGTCATCAAACCTTTTATGTAAAGAGTTGACACTGTCGGTTAATACCTTCCACATATCCATCCACTCCGGTGTCGGCCCCGTAGGGGGCGACATCACACTTATCGGCTCCTGCTCCGCCTCCACGTAGCCCTCCACATCAAACATGTCGACACAGCCGTACCGACACACCGCACACACACAGGGAATGCTCTGACTGAGGACAGGACCCCACAAAGTCCTTTGGGGAGACAGAGAGAGAGTATGCCAGCACACACCACAGCGCTATATAACACAGGGATTTTCACTATACTGAGTGATTTTTCCCAATAGCTGCTTATTAACACCAATTTGCGCCTAAATTTATGTGCCCCCCCCTCTCTTTTTTACCCTTGTTGTACTGGATACTGCAGGGGAGAGCCTGGGGAGCGTCCTTCCAGCGGAGCTGTGAAGAGAAAATGGCGCTGGCTGTGCTGAGGAAGATAGCCCCGCCCCCTCAGCGGCGGGCTTCTCCCGCTTTTTATAATGTTAATGGCGGGGTTTTTTGCACATATACAGTGTTATACACTGTATTATGTGCTATTTGTGCCAAAAAGGTAAACTAATTGCTGCCCAGGGCTCCCCCCCCCCCAGCGCCCTGCACCCAACAGTGACCGGAGTGTGTGGTGTGCTATGGGAGCAATGGCGCACAGCTGCAGTGCTGTGCGCTACCTTAATGAAGACAGGAGTCTTCAGCCGCCGTTTTTCATCTTTATCTTCCGTCTTCTGGCTCTGCAAGGGGGGCGGCGGCACGGCTCCGGGAACGGACGATCGAGGTCGGGCCCTGTGTTCGATCCCTCTGGAGCTAATGGTGTCCAGTAGCCTTAGAAGCACAAGCTAGCTGCAAGCAGGTAGGTTTGCTTCTCTCCCCTCAGTCCCTCGTAGCAGTGAGTCTGTTGCCAGCAGATCTCACTGAAAATAAAAGACCTAACAAATACTTTCTTTTCTAGTGAGCTCAGGAGAGCCCACTAGGTGCATCCAGCTCTGGCCGGGCACAGATTCTAACTGAGGTCTGGAGGAGGGGCATAGAGGGAGGAGCCAGTGCACACCAGATATAGTACCTAATCTTTCTTTTAAGAGTGCCCAGTCTCCTGCGGAGTCCGTCTATTCCCCATGGTCCTTACGGAGTTCCCAGCATCCACTAGGACGTCAGAGAAAATCTGTAGCAATCACAGCTTTAATAAACAAATAGTTATTATGTAAATTAATGTCTTACTATCTATGCCATGAAGTATTAACAACTCTCTGACTACTGTATGGTTTTCAATTGTCATCTTCTGCTAGTTTTCAAATGAGCCATTCAAAACGTCAGCCAATCAGAACATCAGCTTGATGACAGCTGTAGGAGATATCCCCTTATTTCACTAGGTCATTGAGGACAGACACAGGGTGTATCAGGAGATACATCAGGAGTGATGTGTTTTACCACTTTCAGACAGAAAATGTAATTACCGGGTGAAGCAGTTCCACCCGGTAATTTCATGAAACACACGGGTTCTTTTTCTGTGTGAAAGGGTCAACCCGTGTTGTAATTCCCGGGACTTCGACCCTGGAATTTACCAGGGTCGGAGACACTGGAATTATGACACGGGTTGACCCTTTCACACAGACAAAATACCCGTGTTGATCTGCAAATTACCGGGTCGAAGTTCTCGAACCGGTAATTTGCATGTCTGTGTGAAAGGGGGGGGGTCTGGCAGGTCCCGGCAAAACTACCCGGCACTGAAATGCCGGGTAATTGCCAGGACTTTCAGACATTTCTGAGTGAAAGGAGTATTAGCGAGGACAGGGTTGCATACAACAGGGGGCAGTGACATGATGTGAGGAGGGAATGGAGGCAGCAGGAAGCCTCAGACTGAGAGTTATACCCCTTCTAGACCGCCAGCTTTGAACACAAGTTATTGTACATAAGCACGCATAACCCGTATTGCTGTGCAGTCCGAAAGGGCTCAGTTGGAATAATCTGGGTCAAGCGACCGTTATCCCAAGTCTGGTAGCGAACAGGGTTGAACACGGGTTCAACACGGCAAGCTGTGCTGTGTAAACTGGAAGCCGGGTCGCATCGACCCATTTCCCATTCACTCTGTGTAGACGGGCGGCGCTTGGAGATCATATGATCTCTAAGAGCCGCCCCCACCGTGTCACCAACCCAGCAATATGCAGTGTTAGAAACAGTGGCGGCGAAGGGCCTGAGGTGGGTCGCACGCGGGAAGCCCCCGTGTCAGGCTCCCAGGTGTAACCTGCCTCAGGCGGTCTAAAAGGGTTATTATATAGTGGAAGAAGCAGGTGACGCAGCAGCACAGAGTATATCAGGAGATGAGTGATGTGTCAGTGAGGATAGGGCTGCATGTGACAGAGGCAGTGACATTGTATGAGGAGGGGAATGGAGACAGTAGGAAGCCACAGACTCATAGGCGTGCACAGCAGCCGACACGGGGGTGCTGCTCTGGGACTTCCTCTCTCAGCTGCATTATTGTCTACTACCCCTACCCCCACCTCACCACTTCCACCTTGAGGGCATAGACTGCTTTCCTGGGCAGCAGTCTAAGTTCCAGAGCAAGGGGTGGAGGAGGTAGTCGGTGGCCCGGCACAGGTCCCAGAGCGGCACCCCCGTGTCGGCTCCTGCGCACGCCTATGCAAAATTATACAGTGGAAGGAACTTGATCCCCACAGCACCGAATAGTGATCTGAATCTTCTATTAAGCTCATCAAAAACAACTGGTATCAAATGCACTACTACAGTATGTGGAACAAAGTTCATATATCAAACTTGTTCTGCGTCAATGCAGAGAATGTGGAACTTTATTATAATCCAGCAGACTCCGTATATTGCGGAAATTAATACAATGGGAAACTGTAACAATTGTAAAGAAAGATGGAGAAGCAAGAAATTGGGAGCAAAACAGTATTTAATACACATTATATATATATATATCAGAAATCAGAAGAGAAAATATAAAGATCTTGTGCTGCCCTCCTCCCACTGATATATAGAATGTAGTGTACCGTATATACAGGTACATATCCAGTACACACATCTGCTTTCCGCTACAACAGGTTCAGCAATAATAAGGGTGGCAGGGCAGTCTAATATTGTTCTCTTATAACAAAAGCTGAATCTCCTCTTTTCTTCCTTTTTGCCTCATTTAGCAGTCTTCTCTAAAGATTGTTCCCAATCAAGGTTATGGAGCTGAAAAGGTTCTACTTTATTTGAAATGTATAAAACTGCTTGGATGAAACCGCTTTGAATTTGAAAGCACTAACGTGATTGTCCTTACAAAAAAAAAAAAAGAAGAAGGAAGAAGAAAGAAAAGAAAGAGAGCGCATTGTAATCTCAACAGCTATGGAAGGAAACCGGGAAATGCTAACTTTCTCCAGGACTAGAACCTTATTTTGTTGTTTTATTTGAGCAATCACAGTGCAGCCTAATTCTAACGTTACCCAAAAACCATTTGAGTCTTCAATGATAGCACCGAGGATTTCAAAGCAGGCTTGCAGCTAGGAGCATGGGCTTACACGTCCCCCAAATCTTTGTCGTAGATCCTCAAACAGTAGCCCCAATGCTCACCCTACAGACAATCTTTAAATGTACTTTTCAGATTTCTTTTGAGGCTGAATGTGCTTTATTTTACCCTTATATATATATATTTTTTAAAAAGCTACATTTCTCCAGAGATATTGTTCCTTTCACATGCCGGTGCTCAGACACATGCTGCTTAGGAGCTTAGAATGACTGCACCACCTGAAAAGTTCCAATTGTGATTAATATTTCTGGAAATTAAAACATAAGTATCTATTTTTATTTTCTTTTTCTTTCAAAAATATCCTTGGGTGGAATTACACAGACATGCCAATTCCATTTGTGCTTCAATTTCACGGACGCAAATTAGCCTAACTGGGCTGCACCATGCTGAGAGGAAATGTGTAAATAATTCAAACATGCAACAGTGTTGTCACCTTTAGTAACCACATTATCACTTACTAATAAGGTTAAAGAGGGACACGTACACCTTCCGCTAGAGTTCTCGCTGCAGCCTGTGTTGCTGCAAGTGTAGGCTCTTATTACAGCTATGTTTTATAGATTGCACGGTGCGGATATACAATTAGCTGCAGATATGTCAGGATCTCTGCATATATAAAGCTGCACAGTCATTAGCATCCTGCCAATTACTAAAATATCTAATCAGTGGTGTAGGAAAGAGAATTATTGCAGGTGCTCCGTATTTTCCATTAAGACGTATCTTCTATTTGTAACAAACAATGTTAAAGGACCTAAAGGGGAGATTTATCAAATACTGGAGAGAGATAAAGTGCAAAGAGTTATACAGTAGTACCAACCATCTTCTGCCATGTTACAGGCTGTGTTTGAAAAAATGACAATTAGGAGCACTCCACTTGATCTCTCTGCAAGGATCGATGCATCTCCACCAATATCACAGAACAATTGATTGTCCTCTCCTCTTATATAGTGGTCTATCTCACTTAGCGGACTCGTTCTAGGAAAGAACGGTGCTGCCAGCCATGGCCGGGTTAAGGGAGGTGCGGACATCCCGGTGCCCCCCCCACACAGAGGCCCCGGGATGCATAGTGCATACAGAGCGGCAGTATGTATTTAGAAGCAGTGGAGTGGCTAGGACTCTAGGAGCGGCGGCACGGCACAGGCAGTGAGTAATGAAGGAGGACCCTGCTGGGAGTAGTGCAGGCAGTGAGGAAGGAGCCCGTAGGAAGGACCCCCCACCCAGTGAAGACTCTGTCGGAAGAGGACCTGGAGAGTGCCCTGGTAGTGAAGCTGCGGATGACAATGCTGTGGGTGAGACCCCGGTGAAGTGTGTGTGTGTGTGTGTGTGTGTGTGTGTGTCTGTCTCTGTCTATCTGTGTTTTGTTGATTTTTTGGCTGGAGGCCCCCACCACTTTGTTGCCCCAGGGCCCTCCACAAACCGTAATCGGGCCCTGCTGCCAGTAGACAAACTTTGGTGGTTGTCTTTTCACTGAAATGTACAACATGAGGTGCCTCCCTTTGTTTTAAACTAGAGGCATGCGGGGGTGGGGGCTAAATGTGTGTGTGCGCGTGTACACGGACAAGTTGCGTATAGTGTTGCAGCACCTAGCATTTATCAATAATTGGCAATCACTAGGATGACTTTTGGATGGAAATATATGGCTGACTCCGCGCTTTAAAGTTTAAGATTTATTTACTGAAGTGAGTTAAACATTACACAGATGCCTAATATTACTGCTTCGCATAACCTTGCCTCTGACCTAAACCTTTCATTCTAGGCGTATGGTAAAACTAGGCAGACATACGATTTGGAAATCTTGTGTTGTGGTTGCTTGTTGGAAACAAACAGCGTAAGCAAAGCATGTACACAAAGACAGTGGTTACTGGCCCGAAGACGCACATCAGGGTAGTGTCAGGTACTTGTCAGACTGGAGACACTCTGGTGAACATGAATTCTCTTACAGTGATAATTCTATACACCGGGAAAATAAAATACAAATTCTTCCTAACAAATAAGGTTACGTGAAGTCTCTCATTTCTTACATGTTGTAAAAACAGTTAAAACATGTTTACTCTTAATTATTTGGGAGACTCACAAATTCCGAGGTTCTCTTGCAGAATCCCAGGAGAGTAGACAGCATCCCGGATCACTCACCAGTGGCGCCGAGAAGGGTGGGGGGAAGGGGAGTGGGTAGAAATTACCCAGGCTCTTTGGGGAGACGCAGACAATTGGTTAACTTCAACAAATGCTCTAGGCGTAACACCAGGTACAGCCAGGTATCGGCAGATGTGATGCGCTATAGCTATCATCCCCGGAACGCCTGTTACAAAAATCATTGCCTTCTTGTTGGATCAAGGACATAGATGAAGTTCACAAGGAGGAAATCACCGAAATAGCAATGAAAGGAGAGATCCTGTAATTGCTCTGATCTGATCTGGGTCAGTTGCCTGCAGGAGATGCAGTAGGGACAACGTGTGTTCCTCATCTCTCCAGGAACAGGTAACTGAGCCCAGCCACAAAAGAGCCATTCTCCTCCTCACACTTACAGACGGTCACAGAATATCATTGGTAAGGGTGTTGTAGTGAAAGACAGAGGATGATGACACATCCCACACAAAAAGATGTTATGTTTTAGGAGGGCTGACTTTGAAGAGATTGGAATATGTGGAAGTGACTTTCTGGAAGAGGGGAGGTATTTTCGTGGAGTCCAGGAGCAAAAGGGGGGGGGGAGAATTAAAGAGTACAATTCAACAAGCAACAGACCTTTGTGTCAGGCAGGTTAGAAGGGAACACAATGGGAAGAAAGCCATGCTGGCTCTCAAAGGAGGTAAAGGCAAGAAGAGAGATTGCTTTTAGGAATTATAAAGAGACTCAGAAGAATGAAATAAAGTAGTATTTCTGCTTAAGCAGAAGGAAGCTAAGAAAGGAGTCACATGTGCAAAGGTTCGGGCTGATGTGAAAAAAGCAGCCGCTAAGGAAAGGGGACAAAAACTTTTCTAGAGTTAAAAGTAAAAAAAAAAGGCAGAATAGCAAAAGGAATATGAAAGACAGAGGGAGAACATGTCTTGTGAAGGGAGACATGGGTATAACATATATTTTTTATTTATTACCAGTTAGTCATACCACGCACACATATTCCACAGTAGTCCACAGAGAATATTTAGTCATTCAATCAGTCCCTGCTCTAGTGGAACTTACAATCTATATTCACCACCATATTGACACACACATATACACAGTAGGAATCCGTTTTCTGTCAGGAGCCAATTAACTTGGTCAAAATCAAATCACCTTGGCTAGTTATCTTGAGGCTGCAATTGTAACCACTATGCCACCTACCTGTGTGGTTCTGATCTGTCCTCAAATACTAAGCTACTAATAAAAAGAGTTATGCTGGGCATAAATGATCAGAAGTTGTGGAACTTGTGAATGGTGGGCCCAGGTGCAAATATATGCTTTGGAACACCCTCCTCCGCCCCACCTCAAGTTCCTAATATGCCACATGGCAGTGGGTGACAGGGAGAGGCAGTGAGTGACAGATGTACAAGCACAGTGTCCTGCCGGGTGCAGCCACCACCTGTGCTTTCCTCAGATCGGTTCTCTGTCAGGCAGGCTCTAGCATCACCAATTACACAAGCCATGAGCTGCCTCTACGTCGCAGATCTCCGCTATCTGTGAGTTAGAGGCAGTACATGTAAGGTAGTGGGGGCAGCTCCCTCACAGCCTGTAACCCAGCAAATATCGTGGTCATACACTAAGATATCTCATAGTGTATTGGCCACGATATTTGGGTTACTCCACTGGGTAGGAGACATTTCCCTGTTCCTCCCACGTGAGGCAACATGGGAAATGGACGTCGGTCGGCCACAGCAGGGCATGAAGTACAAAGTCCGATGAGGCTGAATTGCAACTTAAACCAATGTGCATCAGACGGGCATGCTGGATGAATTGGCATGTCCGATGCAACGCTATTTTCGGATCGGCTGCACGCATACACTGTACAATTTTCTGTGCAATCCGTAAGTATCAGGTGGATTGCCCAGGTTATTATATCATGTATGCCCAGCTTTACGCTGAAGGGAGAAAAATATGAAGATGAGGACAAATATATATATATATATATTTATTTATTTATTTACACACACACACACACACACACACACACACACACACACACACACACACACACACTTGTTATGTAAAAGAGGAAATTAGGTGATTCAGGTGGTGGGAAGAACATTGGGGACTACAGAAAAATCTACGAGGGCCTCATTTTTTTCCTGCACACTGCAGCTAGAAGGCGAAACTATAACTTTCCAGGCTGCAGTTCCCTCCCTTCATGTATCACAGGATTACGATATTACTCATCCTTCTATTCCACACACACACACACACACACACACACACACACACACACACACACACACACACACAACTGATAGAACGCAGGATTCGTTAAGACTTTGTCATCATCTGTTTTACTTGCCTTGCCTTGCTGTACCCAAATTACACGGGTGTAATTATTTTGACAACATAATGAAAAGAAAATTGGATTTGGGCACTGCAAGTTTATCTAATAATTCTATTTCTTAGCAGACTTCACAGCACTGACAGTCACAAAGAGACCTGTCCATTTCAACAGGGAAATATTTGATTTTTTTTTTTTCTCCCGTGCAGAACATTATTTATTTTCAGCAAGTTGCTATTATCAGAGCGGATATGATAGCTGAATAATAAAAAAAAATAAAAAAAATAAAGAAATTCCGGTGTTTCAAAGCTTTAATTTTTTTTCTCTACAGCTCTCACTTTTGACATTTTCTTCCCCTGGGAAGACAAGATAAAATGCTGTCACAAACGGGTGACTTTTCTTGTGAAATGACAGATTTGATTCTCCATAGCAACTGCAAATCAAGGTGTTAGCCTGAATTAAAGCCACTTTCAAAACGTTGAGTTCATAGTTATAAAAAAACGGACTCAAATTAAATAAGCGTTCTGCAAAGATTCCTTTTTGTCTTCTGCCTTCGTGTGTACATTGCAGATTCATGCTGTACAGAACACAGGGCATTTACATTTTGCAGGGGAAGATTAACATATTGCAGGAACAGTTGTACAAACAAGGGAGGGGGTAAAGGTCACGCGCGCTACTCTGATTTACTGTACTAGAGACCATATACAGAGGGACAGTAATTGTGTGAGGAGGCACCAAGTACAGGGGTGCCGCAAAACGAGGAACAGGGAACAGATGAGCCCCCCCCCCCAAAAAAAAAACAAAACCCAACAACAACAAAAAAGCTACATAACTTTCAGCAAACAGACACGGACATAGAATATGTGACAGCACATCTCAGCATTGTGATCTGGGCACTATTGCAACAGCAGGTGAGCAATAGTCTAAAGTGGTCACTACACTCTTTTGCCTGTAATGTGTACATAAGGTACAAAAGGGCGGATTCAGGTTCAGTTGTAGAAGTACGGAAATCGCTATTCGCTGTGGGTCGAGCACACTCGGCACACACCTATTTACGGCCCTGGTCCCTGCCCTTGCGGAGCCCACAAGCTATATTTCCTATCAAATCTACACATAGGGGTATATGCAATTGTGGTCGAATTCCCGAAATTGTCGAATTTCGGGTCATTTTCGACCAAAAAAAAAAATTCCCCTATGCAATCCAGTGCTTTCCGACCAAAAAACGGACTTTCAAAATTCGACTTTTTGAAATTCGAATTTTTGCAAATTCGACTTTTCTGCAATGATACAAGTGCTGCAATTCGACCAAAGCATATTCAATTCAAGTTTTGAAATTCGACAGCAGTGCTTTTAGACAGCAAATTCGTCATTTTCAATCCGCCACACTTTGGAGGGTGAAAACAAATAAAAAAATTTTAAACATGTTTTTTTTGGTGTTTTTTTTTTTGGGAATAGCAGATCTATTTATATTAGAAGGGATTAGGTACTTTTTTTTTTTTTTTGGGAGGCACAAATATTATTTATATATTTTTTAAAATATTATTTTTTTTATTTTTTTATGCTGGAAGGGTAAAATCATAAAAAAAAATGGCGTGGGGTCCCCCCTCCAAAGCATAACCAGCCTCGGGCTCATTGAGCTGGTCCTGGTTCTAAAAATGCGGGGAAAAAATTGACAGGGGATCCCCCGTATTTTTAAAACCAGCACCGGGCTCTGCGCCTGGTGCTGGTGCCAAAAATACGGGGGACAAAAAGAGTAGGGGTCCCCCGTATTTTTAACACCAGCATCGGGCTCCACTAGCTGGACAGATAATGCCACAGCCGGGGGTCACTTTTATGCCGTGCCCTGCGGCCGTGGCATCAAATATCCAACTAGTCACCCCTGGCCGGGGTACCCTGGGGGAGTGGGGACCCCTTCAATCAAGGGGTCCCCCCCCCCCCCAGCCACCCAAGGGCCAGGGGTGAAGCCCGAGGCTGTCCCCCCCCATCCAATGGGCTGCGGATGGGGGGGCTGATAGCCTTTGTGATAATAAAAAGATATTGTTTTTTCCAATAGTACTACAAGTCCCAGCAAGCCTCCCCCGCAAGCTGGTACTTGGAGAACCACAAGTACCAGCATGCGGGAGAAAAACGGGCCCGCTGGTACCTGTAGTACTACTGGGAAAAAAATACCCAAATAAAAACAGGACACACACACCGTCGACAGTAAAACTTTATTTCATACGTCGACACACACATACTTACCTATGTTCACACGCCGACATCGGTCCTCTTCTCCATGTAGAATCCACGGATACCTGTAAAGAAAAGTTCAAAATACTCACCTCAACCATGGTCCAGAGATAAATCCACGGACTTGGCAAAATAAGAAAACGCAAATACCCGCACCAAAAACGGACTGAAAGGGGTCCCATGCTGACACATGGGACACCTTTCCACGAATGAGACCTGTCAGTGACAGCTGTCACTGACAGGTCTCTAAGCCAATCAGGAAGCGCAACTTCGTTGCGCTCACCTGATTGGCTGAGCGCTGTCTGCACTGTGACAGCGCATCGCACAGCTCCCTCCATTATATTCAATGGTGGGAACTTAGCGGCTAGCGGTGAGGTCACCCGCCGGTCAGCGGCTGACCGGCGGGTGACCCCACCGCTACCCGCAAAGTTCCCACCATTGAAAGTAATGGAGCGGCTTTGCGATGCGCTGTCACAGTACAGACAGCGGACAGCCAATCAGGTGAGCGCCACGGAAGTAGCGCTTCCTGATTGGCTGAAGGGACGTCAGTGACAGGAGTCACGTGATTTCCCGGCATTCGGGAGAAAGGGGTCTGATGTGAAAACATTGGACCCCTTTCTAGTCCGGTATGGATCGGTGTTCGGTTTGTTTTTTTGCCAAGAACGTGGATTTACCTCTGGACGTGGATGTACCTCTGGACGCTGGAAGGTGAGTATAATTTTTTCACAGGTACCCTCGGATCGTCGGCGACCGTGGCAGTCGGCGTGTCAACATAGGTAAGTATGTGTGTGTCGGCAGTATGTAATAAAGTTGTACAAGTCACGGTGTCTGTGTCCTGTTTTTATTTGGGTATTTTTTTTCCAGTAGTACTACAGGTACCAGCGGGCCCGTTTTTCTCCCGCATGCTGGTACTTGTGGTTCTCCAAGTACCAGCTTGCGGGGGAGGCTTGCTGGGACTTGTAGTACTAATGGAAAAAACAATATCTTTTTATTATCACAAAGGCTATCAGCCCCCCCATCCGCAGCCCATTGGATGGGGGGGGACAGCCTCGGGCTTCACCCCTGGCCCTTGGGTGGCTGGGGGGGGGGACCCCTTGATTGAAGGGGTCCCCACTCCCCCAGGGTACCCCGGCCAGGGGTGACTAGTTGGATATTTGATGCCACGGCCGCAGGGCACGGCATAAAAGTGACCCCCGGCTGTGGCATTATCTGTCCAGCTAGTGGAGCCCGATGCTGGTGTTAAAAATACGGGGGACCCCTACTCTTTTTGTCCCCCGTATTTTTGGCACCAGCATCAGGCGCAGAGCCCGGTGCTGGTTTTAAAAATACGGGGGATCCCTGGCCAATTTTCCCCCTGCATTTTTAGAACCAGGACCAGCTCAAAGAGCCCGAGGCTGGTTATGCTTTGGAGGGGGGACCCCATGCCATTTTTTTTTCGGGTTTTTCACGTTTTTTTCCCGTTTTTTTAAATCGCGGCAAAATCCGCCAAATCGGCCGATTTTCGCCCGCGATTCTGGCGAATCCGTTTTTCATTGAATATGGTGAATCCCGGCAGGCACCTGCCGGGATTCACCTGGCGAATTTGGTCGAATTAAAAAACGGCGATAATTGCCGCGAATTCGACCGCAATTGCATATACCCCATAGACGCTAGAGCTCTTTTTTTTTTTTCCCCCAAAACCAATTAACTGACCAGTATGTTTTTGGATTGTGGCAGGAAACTGGAGCACCCAGAGGAAACCCATTCAAATGAAGGGGAGAACATACAAACTCCACACAGAAAGTGATTTGGTATCGAATCCGGGCTCTCACTGCTGAGAGGCAGTAATACTAACCACTAAGCCAACCATACTGAATTTTGTTTTCTAACTATTAAAATTTAAAATAACAGACCTGTAACAGCTTCTAAAAAAAAAAAATGTATAGATTATTATATACACATACACAAACATATATCCCGTGCTGCATGATTCAATTAGCTGCAGGACGCCACAGGCTAATTACCAGGGGCAGGATTTTTCCCTGCAGCCTCAGGAACTGCAATGAAAACCTCTATGCTAGAATGCAGATTCTGCATTTTAACGCACAGGGAATCCCATCAGATTACAGAGTTTATGCAGAATCAGTGAGTATCCGTGCATTAATCCCTGGTATACCATGCAGGTAAAAGGCTACTTAATGGAATAGCTTTCCCCATGCTCAATTAGCTGCTGGGTAAACCCTGCGGCTAATTTAATTCCCCCCCATACATATGTGTACACACACACACACACACACACACACACACACACATATATAATAAACAGGCAAACTCATGGAGGACAGAAATCCCCCACAGTTCCAATCCCACACATGTTTATATATGTGACAACAGCATGTTAGTTCACAAACGTGGAGAGAGTTATTTGAAGGGAACATGGAAAATGTCAAACACCTTGAGCTGGGACTGTACAAATCCGAAAGCAGGGGGGCTTCTCTTTACACAGAAGATTACGGAAATGAAAGTAAACACTGACCAAACACTATTTTACAACCACCGTTTATTTACAACAGGGATAGCAAGCCCTTCCCACCAATATATTCTCTCCAGTTATCAGTGCAATATTGTTGCAGGAGGCGGATGTACATCATGTTAGTGTATGATGCGCTCTGTGCCTGTCTCCTTCTACATAGAAATCTATGGGCGCATCCCCTAGTGTTAATTCTCTTGTGCCAAGTGTCACTCAGAGGCGGAGCTATGTGATGCAATCCCCTGCACCTCAATCTTAGAGAGACTGAGTCCTTTAAGTGAGTGCAAGCGTACAGAGCGGAGACCGGGAGCGGAACTAAGCTACAGAGACTTACAGCGTTTCTTTGCATGTATCGCGGCTCCGGAGCGGACGCTGAGCCGGGTGCCGCATCTTCTCTACAGCGGGAGTCAAACTGCACGGCTGTACAGTCCTCCGACCATCACCACCGGAGACAACTCCTGATAAGTACTGCTACCACTGCTGTTACCTTGTATGATAGATGCAGTATTGATATAGGTAGTTGGACTCCTTATGAGTCACCTGTGTTTACGGGAAAAAAACTGCATTACTATTTAAGTACATAAGTGTTTGGACTGATGTCACTGCACCAGGCAATCCAATACACTCTGTCAACAGGTTATGGACCCAGTCCCGCGCCCCAGACCCGCGTGTGCCTGAAGATTAATCCCCTGAGTGCAGAAAGGATGTATAGCACAGGACACGGCCTGAACTTTGCTAAGCTGAAAGGTTCAAAGAACTATGCTACATGGAAGTTTGCCATGGAGATGCAGCTTAAGCGGGAAAAGTTGTGTAAGTATAGACCCGGGAGCAGGTCCAAACCCATATGCCGTAGACATAGCCACTGGGACGATAGGTTTAGCTGTGGAGCAGCATGTCTATTCAATAGTCAGTGGGAAAGTGTCGGCTAAGGACATGTGGACAGCCCTGCAAAATGCATATGAAGGCAAAGGTCTAATGAGAAGGATAAGTTTTGGACACATGCTATATGGAACCAAACTGAGTGCCTGCAAGGACATGAATGATTACATTGATAAGTTATTGTCGATAGCTCAGCAGTTGGCATCTGTGGGGGCACAGGTGGACGAGGAAGACGTGGCAATGGCTATGTTTCAGAATCTGACGCCAGATTTTTTTTTTTTTGGTGGTTGCGTTAGAGTCAAACGACACTAAACTGACCACGGAGATTGTAAGGGCCAAGTTGCTACAATTCCAAGAACGTTTTTCCGTCGAGACCATAGCCGAGGGTTCTGCCTTGAGCACAAAGGGCACAAAGTCCTAAAAGCACAAATTTTAATGTTTTGTATGTCACAAGATAGGACATAAAGCTTCAGATTGCAGAATGAGAAATTCCAGTGGTGCGCAGAAGCAGCGTGACAAGCCAAACGAGTCAGCACTGAATGTAGCAGACAGTCACAGGAAGGTTGCTGGTACATGGACTCGTGGGGCCACTAGACATTTCAGTTGCAATAAGCATTGGTTTAATTCTTTAAACACCGTGTGTTCCCACTACAGTTACAGGGATTAGAAATAAGGTCCTTACTGCATTACAAGCTGGGACAATCACAGTACGTTTAAGAATTGGAGGAGAAACAGTTGTTACAGATGTCCAAGATGTGTTGTACGTGCCTGATTTAGGAAGTAATCTCATTGCTATCAGCGTCCTAAAGAAAAAAGGCTACAGAGTCCAATTTCAGAAGGGCAAATGTATGGTGCAGAATAAAAGAGGGACTGTTATTGCTTCAGCAACCCGGTGCAACCAACTATGGGGGTAATTCAGACCTGATCGCAAGCAAGCGATTTTTGCACTGCTGTGATCAGATAGCCGCCGCCCACAGGGGAGTGTATTTTAGCTGTACAAGTGTGCGAACGCATGTGTAGCAGAGCTGTACAAACAGATTTTGTGCAGTCTCTGAGTAGCCCAGGACTTACTCAGCCGCTGCAAACACTTCAGCCTGTTCAGGACCGGAATTGACGTCAGGAACCCTCCCTGCAAACGCTTGAACACGCCTGTGTTTTTCCAAACAGTCCCAGAAAACGGTCAGTTGACACCCACAAATGCCCTCTTCCTGTCACTCTCCTTGCAATCACCCGTGCGAATGGATCCTTCGCACAAACCCATCACTGAGCGGCGATCCGCTTTGTACCCGTGCGACATGCCTGCGCATGGCGGTGCATACGCATGCACAGTTAAGACCTGATCACGCGCTGTGCGAAAACGCAGCCTAGCGATCAGGTCTGAATTACCCCCTATATGTCCTGGATGCTGAGGAGAGTACTGCAATGATGGCTACTGATGAAAAACAGTCAATGGAGCGGTGGCACAAACGCTTGGGTCATCTGGGACATGACAATGTCCAGAAACTGCTAGATGGAATGGTAACAGGGATCACCGTGAGCAACGCTGAAAGACCCATGTGAGAGAGTTGCATAAAAGGCAAGCAAACTAGCAACCCATTTCCAAAGTCAGTTAATAGAGCAGACACACCCGTTAGCTCTGGTGCACACCGACGTGTGTGGTCCAATGGAGGAAGAATCAATCAGTGGCTACAGGTATTACATGACTCTCATTGATGACACAACAAGAATGACACACGTGTACTTCCTTAAGGAGAAGAGTGAAGTGGTCAACAAAACTGTGGAACACAAAAACCTGGTAGAGAATCAGACAGGTCCGAAACTAAAGATCCGGAGATAAGACAACAGTGGAGAGTATGATAACAAAGTCTTAGCCGCATTCCTTAGGAAATATGGCATAAAGCATCAGCTAACAATTGCCTTCACACCAGAACAGAATGGCGTGAGTGAGTGGGCAAACCGCACAATTGTTGAGAGAGCATGAACTATGTAAAGTGATACTGGCCTGGAAAAGAAGTTTTGGGCAGAAGCAGTATCTACTGCAGTATACCTAAAGACTCGTGCACCTACAGTGGTCATCAAAGGTAAAACGCCACTGGAGGCGTGGTCCAGGAAAAAGCCAAGTGTCAGTCATCTTCGGGTCTTCGGGAGCAAAGCATTTGCACATATACCAAAGAAGAAAAGGCGAAAGCTAGACCGAAAATCCATAGAATGTATAATGCTCTGATACTGCGACGAAAGCAAAGAATACAGAGTTTGGGATGTTACAAATAAACATCTTCTTAAATCCAGAGATGTGGTATTCTACGAGACAGCACCACTAACTGGAACAGTGGAGCAACAAGAAAATGTATTATTGGATGTACAGGCTGCAGAAAGCGTGTCTGAAACGTAGAGTGTCAAAGCAGACAAGAAGTCAGGGAACAGAAGTTCCATGAGGAGCAAGAAAGGTGTTCCAGCCAAGAAATACAGTGAGGAGTATGAAAACATAGCTTACTGTGAACCTCAAAACATACAGGAAGCAAAGTCAAGCAGTAATTGGACAGAGTAGAAGTCAGCAATTGATAAAGAACTATCAGCACTAAATGATAACAGTACATAGACCAAGCGACCGTAAAACGATTAAAAACAAGTGGGTTTTCGGCAAGAAGTTGAACACAGATGGGACAGTAGCTCGTTACAAAGCTCGCCTTGTTGCCAAGGGATATACCCAGAAATATGGAATCAATTACGGAGATATCTACTCACCAGTTGCAAGGTATAGCACCTTAAGGTTAGTGATTGCTGTTGCTACACTACATGATCTACTGTTATATCAGCTAGACTTTGATTCTGCATTCCTGAATGGAGAGTTAGTTGAGGAAATTTACATGGAACAACCTGAACACTATGATATGGATAGATTCCAAACTGGGAGAGTTTGTCTCTTAAAGTAGTCACTATGCGGCCTCAAGCAAAGTGGTTGTTGCTGGTATGTAAAGTTGGATGCAGCGTTACTAGAAATAAACTTTGTTAGGTCAGAGACTGATCACTGCCTATACCACAAAACTATGTTCATCATAGCTGTCTATGTGGATGATTTACTTTTGGCAGGTCAAGAAGATCACATCACTGACGTCAAGCACCAGCTTAAACAAAGATTCAAGTTGAAAGATCTAGGCCCTGCAAATCATCTATTAGGTATGAAAATTGTACAAAACCTGCAAGAGGGAACCGTCACCACTGACCAAAAAACAAACATTGAGGCAATAATTTCCAAACTACGGAATGACAGATGCAAAACCAGTAAGTACTCCCATTGATAAAAGTACAAAAATGGTAAAGGCCATGTCACCAAGTAACAAGGGTGAGATAGAGGAAATGCAAGAAATCCCTTATCAAAATGCTATTGGTAGTGTCAAAGTCAGAAAAATGTCTCTATGCACGTTGCCATATTTGCACCGCACACTGGTCCGCGCTGCGCATGCGTACGCTCTCCCGTGAAGGCGCATACCCGCAATAGCGTGCACTCGCAGGCGCGGTATGCGTATTTACGGTAGAGTTTATGTAGTCGTAGCGTGCGACCCATTCGTTACATATTTTCACAATTAATGTGGTTTATAGATCATGATCCCTTTGATAGTTTCTGAAAGTTTGGTTAATATAGAAGGTCCCTGTCTAAAGGAATCCCTCTTTGTATTGTACGAAGGGTCTAACAGGAATCATACAGCAGTGTTTGGTACCCATCGGAAGAGTATTTAATTAGCAATATTCCGGTGTTGGTTTGGAGCGTATTAATCGCTCGTGCGAATAGTTATGGACATAAGAAGTTTATGTCCATTTCTATTATTTACTCATACTCAGGTATGCGGCGGGAAACCTAGTTTCCCACCCACCTGAGCTGTTGGAAATCGTCACAGCCCACCTGTATGAATCACCCTATGACCTTTTGTTATGATGCAGGGCCGAATTCCTTCGGCCAATGGACAATGGGATTGTAGGGACTATGAGATTGCATTGTGTGTGGGGCATAAATAGGCAGGCCGACCATATCCAACTTCTCTCTCTCATCAACGGTTATCTGCTGATAGCCGGGAGCTGGATATCGAGGCGCATGCGATCATACCCTTTGTGCGTAAGTTTTCTCTCCGTAATCATTGTCTTTCTGTGAGCCAATTTCTCTCATCTCTCTCCGTCTCTCTCTCTCTCTCTCTCCTCTTTTCTCTTATATCTCTCATAGTATTGTATTGTATTGCATTTAGGTCAGAGTAGTATTGTCTTTTTGTACTTGTTGTTTAGTTCTGTGGTTAGGAAGTCTCTGTTATATTGTAGTGTATCATTTGTACTGTTATCCCCTTTATACAAGTATATTAGATATAATACAGTTAATAGGCTTTGGACCCTAAACCAGTATCTGTGTATTTTCTATAGTGTTAAGTGTTCACTTGAGCGTCGGTAACGCTCAAGCAGCTTTGTAGTTAGTCAGGTTACACAAGGTTGCACTTACACCCTGTATTCACATTAAGGTATTCTGTGTATTTCATTGGTATAAGGTTTAGACATAAAGGTATAGCATTGTGAGCGTCTGCACCGCTGGTGACCTCCTCGTGGTCTCGAGCGTAAGCTACGCCATAGCAAATCATTACTCTAGTCATAGCCAATAACGTGTCCTGTGATCACTGGGCCGCGAGCGAACGTGACGCCTGAGCGTCTCGCCTACGGCTGAGCGATCGTTACGCAGATAGCGTACCCTTACGGTACTTCTTAAGCAAACAGCGTACAGTGTTCTTAGACTTCATAAAGGGTTGTTTATACGACAAAGGAATTTAGCATTGTCAATTGGGGACTCGTCCGATCCTTCTCATATC
The DNA here is from genome assembly GCF_028390025.1 of Pseudophryne corroboree. Taxonomy (NCBI): domain Eukaryota; kingdom Metazoa; phylum Chordata; class Amphibia; order Anura; family Myobatrachidae; genus Pseudophryne; species Pseudophryne corroboree. Next base: position 433,586,826 of record NC_086452.1, on the reverse strand, counting down.
TGCACTAGGTAGATCAGCAGACATTATCCCTCCAGCAAAGGGTGGGAGGTTGTCTCGCAGTGCTGACGGGATAAGTGTCTGCTTCGCTTAGATAAAGAGTGCTGAAGGAATCCGGGAACCGGAAGTAAGAACAAAACGCTTGTGTCTTTTAAAACTGTTTTATTTCTCTTCTGTCTTGCGTATACACGCACGCATACATTTATCTGCATTTCTTTTTCAATTTCGTATATCACTATTCCTGTTTGCCAATTTTTATAGTTGATAGAAAGTGCTAAAAAGAGATTTGCTGTTATTTCATAGTAAAGGTAATAGTTAAAGTATAGAACAACACACGATTTGTCTAGGAGACAAGGCAGTCAGTGTGGATTGCGGTAGATGATCAGGGATCATTTACATTGATAAAAGTATATATTGTGTTACGGTGGATCTTTGCATTGCGTACACGTGTCGCTAACAAAGACTAGCGTACGCAATCCAAAAGGCAGACGCACGCAGCGTACATTACGCAACGTAGCGTCCGGTTACGCCCACGTAGCTCAAAGTCACGAAAAAGGTGAATTAGCGCAAAGGCGATAAGTAACGCACAGCGATAAGTAATGCGAAGCGGTAAATAACGCAAATCTATTTTTGGAAAAATCTGAAATTTAGTTTAACAAGATCCTGCTCCTAATTGGTAACACTGTTGGACTGAAGACAATTTCTGCGCAGAAATAGATATAGAAACAAAAGTGTACATGTGTTGAGTGAGTGTGTTTTTATACATAAGTTTATACAACTTTAAGGTGGAACCAAAAGGAAAGTCGGGTACTCGTCAAGGGACATACGTGTAAGTGACATATACGGTGGCTAGGGAGGCATCCCTGGTTAAATAATATTTGAGCATTAGAGTATAGTGGACCATAAGGTAACAAGACCAGGAGGTCACAAGGTAACAAGACCAGGAGGTCGTAAGGTACTAAAGAGGTCCGCTATAAAAGTCCAGTGGCACAACCCCTGGGGGCGTTGGTGCAGAACCCATATAGGCCATAAGCTCTTGCTGAAGGAATCGCGGCCGGAAACATCGATTCCATTAAATCTCTCAGTACATAACAGGTAGTGCTTATGTACTGAACGATTGGACCGCACGTAATTGTGTGCAATAGTTAGTAATCTGACCTAATACCATTAGAGTAAAGTGGTCACAAACGCTATTTGTACATTCTGACGTGATTTGTGTAATTTTTTATTTTTAAAGGGAAGTTCGCTGGTCACTCAGGAACTATCTAGCAACCCCACCTTTACTGGAAAGAGTAAGTGTCCTGCGGGTAACCCTCATATGTTCCAGTAAACAGAAGGTTTTTGGTAGGGCCCTGTATCGAGTACGCCAGCACCACGTCGGTGTGATCAGGTCGTATTGGTCGAGGTGGGCGAGTGAGTGGGGTACTCGGTAAACCGCCACCGCCGGCCTACTGTGGAGTAATTTGGTTGTCTGTAAAGGCTTGCTGAAAACCTTGATACAGAAATCCAAGGAGGACTAAGCAACACCTGCAGACTATGGGGGCCAGTTGCTCAGGTAGGGGGCGATCAACCTTGGTTCAGGTTGATTCTGTGAACCGACCAGTTGGGTCGGCACGATATGTAATGTGTGAAAAATATGGAAGTCACACCGAATCTTTATGTGATGAATGGGAGAGAATGACTGTACAAGACAGGGACAAATTCCCAAGAATAGGTAGCTTTAGTCCAGAAGTGTTACAAAATTTAAGGAGGAGGATATGTCTCGTAAAATCAACAAAGAGACGAATTCAACATCATGATTATTTACAGTTATGGCACCAGGAAGGTGAGATACAGAGAGGTTTGGCTCTGGCGGCAGGATCTGGGGCAGTCAGGAAGCTGATAGCCACAGCTCCTCCTCCACCATACATTGCAGGAGAGAAGTTGATTGCGGAGAGAAACGCACTGGGTTGTAAAACACAAACTCTTAGTAACCCTGTAAATGTTAATGATGTTAACCAAATAACTCATGCAAGTATTAACCCGTGCAAGATGTACCCTGTTTTGAACCTTCCTCAGGAGTGTGATCAAGAAGACGATTCAGCAACAATTTCAGCTCTCTCTCTTGCGGCCACCATAGCAGAGACCACAGTAGGCACAGCGACACCCACGAGATTAGTGAAAGCCCCTAGCGGAGGGATAGGTGAGGTCGTGTCAACGGGTAAGTACGGCACCATGCACTACACTGAAACAATTGTACCACAACAAGCAGTAGAATCTACACAGGAAGAGGCTGTTAGAATTGCTCCTGTAAGGGTAATAGCAGTTCCCAATGGAAAAACAGATGTGTCTGGAGCCACTCCCATAAGGAACATTGCCATGTACACTCCATTTTCCAGAATGGAATTAAGAACAATAGTGTCCGAATTTCCTGACCCCAGGAAGGACTTAGTTGCTAGCCAAAAATACATCAGGGATCTAGGTAACACTGTAGAACCCAACAACAAGGATTGGCAGATACTGCTAAGAGCTTGTTTACCTTCCAATGTCGATGCAACTCAATTCTTAGTTGACTGCGCATTGGATACAGATGTACCGCTTACAGACGTGTACAACAAGGATAATGTAAAAAGGATAAATTTACAGCTAAAGGAGTATTTCCCAGCCGTTGTTAAATGGAATAAAATATTTTCCATTAAGCAAAAGGAGTCCGAAACAGCAACAGAATATTTTCACCGGGCACTATTAGAAATGGCAAAGTACACTGGTATAGAAGACATTAAGACCAACCCAAACCATCGAGAAGTAGCAGTATCTGTACTGATGGATGGTTTGAAAGAAACATTAAAAGCTAGGGTACAGACCACACAACCATGTTGGCGAGGTCTGTCAGTGTCCACATTGAGAGAGGCTGCTATTGATCACGACAGAAACATCACTAGGCACAGGGAATCGCAAAGTGATAAGTTGATGTCCGTAAGTATACAGGCGCTGACCACAAGGCAGCCTGCGTATGTACCACCGAATCCTGTGGGTAAGGCAAGTGTAATAACATGTTTTTCTTGTAACAGACCGGGACACTATGCACGAGAATGTAGAACAAAGAGTGTACAAAGATCTTTTCAACCCCCTAGACAACGACACGACACACGACATTGGGAGCAGGGTCCACAGAGGCGGAGTTTTGAGCCACATACAGGGGAAACAAAAAGATATCCCCCGAACAGAGATTGGCATGCCTCTGGTAGTTCCCAGCTAACCCCCGCACAAGTAGTCGCTGCCAGCGGGATTCAGGGAGGTCAGCATACCCAATAGGGGTGTGGCCATACCTGTAATCTGCACCCAGTTAAGTTGATTGCTAGTCTTGGAAGCGAACCAGAGATTGCAATCAATGTAGCTGGTAAAACTTTAAACTTTCTTGTAGACACAGGGGCGGCCAAGTCAGTGATAAATTCGACAGTGGGCATGAGAACCACTGGTAGGACAATTCCAGCCATGGGAGTAACAGGAGTAGTCCAGCACTACCCTGTTAGCAAACCAGCCGAGATTACAATAGGGCCTTTGCATACCAAGCATTCCTTTTTGCTGGCTGCATCGGCACCAACTAATCTCCTGGGTAGAGACTTACTATGTAAAATGGGTTGCGTCATTTATTGTACTCCTGAAGGTGTATTCTTGGACATACCTGAGAATCACGCTCAGGAGGTACGAGACATGTTAGACTCCCCATCAAAATTAATGTCACATTCCATTATGACAAATAGGAATCCATCCCAAGTAGAAGAGATGACATCTCAGATACCAGAGTCACTTTGGACAAAAGATGGACAGGACACTGGATTAATGGCAAACGTAGCTCCAGTAGTTGTACAAGTAAAAGATGGTAGGATAGCTCCAAAAATCCCACAGTATCCTCTGAAGCCAGAGGTGGAGTTAGGAGTTTTCCCAGTAATAGAGCGCTTGCTACAACAGGGCATTCTAGTAAGAACGTCCAGCACAGCAAATAGTCCCATCTTCCCTGTTAAAAAGAGTGGGGGGAGGGGTTACAGGCTAGTGCAGGATCTAAGGGGGATTAACAAAATAGTTGAGAGTCAGTTCCCCGTAGTGCCTAATCCAGCTGTCATCCTAATGCAAATTCCTCCCACTGCCAAATTTTTCACTGTTATTGACCTCTGCTCCGCTTTCTTTTCGGTACCTCTGCACCCTGACAGCCAATATTTGTTTGCATTCACATACAGAGGAGTCCAATACACGTGGACTCGGTTACCCCAAGGTTTCATAGATAGTCCAAGTATATTTTCTCAGGCTTTGCATGATTGTTTACAGTCTTTCCAACCGGAGAGTGGATCAGTGTTGATACAGTACGTGGATGATCTACTACTGTGTTCTGATTCATTGGAGGCATCCCTGAAGGATACGAAACAGCTCCTGTTTCATCTTTCAGACACAGGTCACAAGGTTTCCAAAGACAAGTTACAATTATGCCAAACTAAGGTAAAATATTTGGGACACTGTCTAACACAAGGACTGAGACACCTGACCGCTGATAGAATCCAAGCCATTAGAGACATGACACTGCCACAAACCCAGCAACAGATCAGGACGTTTCTAGGAATGTGTGGGTATTGCCGTAATTGGATCCCAGGGTTTTCCATATTGGCGCTACCTCTGCAGGAAATGGTCTCTTCAAACAAACCTGATCGGATTTCGCATACAGACGAATCCGAAACAGCATTTGAGAGACTTAAGCAATGCCTAAACGCAGGCACCAGCACTAGGTATGCCAGACTATGGGAAACCCTTTGAACTATACGGAACAGAAAGTGCTGGGTGCGCAGCAGGTGTACTAACCCAAAAACACGGTGACGCCAGCAGGCCAGTTGCATACTACAGCGCTCAGCTAGATACGGTAGCGCGATCCCTCCCCACATGCTTGCGTAGCGTTGCGGCGATAGCATTGCTAGTGACGAAAAGCGAAGATGTCGTGCTAGGCCACAACCTCACAATCCATACACCGCATGCGGTATCTGCCTTATTGAATTCTGCCCAAACCAGACACGTCTCATCTGCAAGGTTTACAAGATGGGAATTGGCATTAATGGCCCCAGTAAACATCACCATAAGGAGATGCAGTGCATTAAATCCTGCAACATTTCTCCCAGGTGTGCCTGGTCAGGCACAAAGGGTGGAAGGTGAGAGTGATGGGGAAGGAAGATTTAATGCAAAGGAAGATACACATGATTGTATGGAATATTTGACCCAAAATTTTACCGCAAGGCCTGACATCAGTGACAATCCACTGGAAGATGCAGAACTCACGTTCTACACGGACGGTAGTTGTCACAGACAGTCAGACTCGGGAGACTTGTGTACTGGATACGCAGTCGTAGATGACCAAGGCACCATAGAAGCGGAACCGCTAGGCCCACCTCACTCAGCCCAGGTTGCTGAACTGGTCGCCCTAACCAGAGCATGTGAATTGGCTAAGGGTAAGTCAGCCAATATCTACACCGATTCTAGATACGCCTTCGGGGTAGTACATGATTTCGGAGCGCTATGGCGGCTCAGAAATTTCATGACGGCGGCTGGTACACCGATAGCGCATGCAGCTCACATAAAAAGGCTTCTAACAGCGATACAGGAACCCGACAGAGTGGCTGTTATCAAATGTAAAGCACATACATATAGCCAAGACCCAGTATCCCTTGGTAACAGCCGAGCAGACGAAGCCGCAAAGCTTGCAGCTGCTACCCCCATACGGACAGACACCACACAACTGATGGTATTTAATACCATCAACACACAGAAGTTGTGTGAGATGCAGAATTTGTGTTCCACACAGGAAAGAGCAGTCTGGAGGGCAAAGGGATATGGCCAAGAGTCCTCAGGGCTCTGGACGGATGGACATGGTAAACCAGTGGCCCCCAGGGCATACCTTCCATGTCTGGCTGAAGCAGCTCACGGGCTGACTCATCTAGGCAAGGAGGGGATGTGCAAATTGGTAAGAGCATACTGGTGCGCCCCAGGATTCTCCTCTCATGCGAGTAAAAGAGCAATGTCATGCCTTACCTGTCTGAGAAAGAATATTGGAAAAGCAATACCTACAGAACCATCCCATATCCCACCTGCCGGCGGCCCTTTCCAGGTAATACAAATTGACTTCATTCAATTACCCCCATGTCGAAATTTGAAATATGTACTTGTCTGTATAGATGTTTTCTCGAATTGGGTCGAAGCTTTTCCAGCAGCTACAAATACCGCTATGTTTACAGCTAAGAAAATTGTGCAGGAATTTGTATGTAGATATGGTATCCCTAGAATCATTGAAAGTGATAGGGGTACCCATTTTACAGGTGATGTCTTTCAAGGAATGTGTAAGTTGATGGGAATTGATAGTAAGCTGCACACTCCGTACCGTCCACAGGCGAGTGCGAAGGTCGAAAGAGTGAACAGCACTATTAAAAATAAATTGAGTAAAGTAATGACAGAGACAGGATTGACGTGGCCAGAAGCTTTACCCATTGTTTTGTATAGCATCAGAACCACTCCCAGGTCCCCTCTTAATCTGTCTCCTTTTGAAATCTTGTTTGGTCGACAACCGCATGTCATGATTAACCCTCAGGATGATTTGAAATGTAACAATGAAGTAACTGTAAAGTACTTGATTAACATGAGTAAGCAGTTGAGGAGTCAAAATGATAATCTGAAATTGGTGATTCCTGATTTACCAGATAGTAATTGTCATGACATTGAACCTGGGGATTATGTAATGATACGAAATTTTCTACGCTCAGGTTGTCTTATTGATAGATGGGAAGGACCATACCAGGTCTTATTGACTAGCACCACAGCATTGAAGGTTGCTGAGAGAGAGACTTGGGTCCATTCATCCCACTGCAAAAAGGTTGCTGATCCAGAGAAGTCCCGTGATAAGGAACAGACGGTAGAGGTTGTATCACTGGAGTGTCTGTTCCAGGAGGACTGAGGCGGCACCTGAGCCTTGAAGACCGAAAGCAGTTGTCGACTCCCTTCTCCCTTTTATTGTTTTTCTCCACTTCCCAGCCCCTCTCCCTTAAAATTTCTTTTTTCCCCCTTCTCATTCTTCTCTATTTCCTCCTCAAAGATGGACTTGCCCCAAGAGACTGTGATCCGGATTTTGATGTTAACCATGATGTTGACCAGAGCAGTCTGTTCCGGCGAGAGTACCATAGAGGTCGAAAGAGGTTCTGGAATGGGTTCCGATTATGATGATGGAGGCGTAGTTTTCCAAGATCAACCAAACCAACAAGCAAAGGCGAGTATCAGAAAACGATCCGATAGAAGAAATTGTGATGGATTATTAGCTGAAGAAAATTGTATCTGTAGGCTCTGTGATAATCTGGTTGAAGATGGATGCATAAAGAAATGCCAGTCCAGTTTTAATATCCATATGGACCGGCATCCATTGAGTGACTATCACACCTTAGTGGGTAACGTGTTAAACCAAACAGATTGTTGGGTATGCTCTCAAGTACCTCAGGGTCACAGCAAATCAGGGCTAGTACCATTTCCTTTAACGTTAGGGGAGGTACTTGAGCTAAGTGGTGGGAGACCGGTGGACCGGAGGTTTAACATCTCCAGCCCTCCTAGTTTGAAGCTCCACCAATACCATGTGGATAGGTCCCTCTTATGTTTTAATATCTCCAATCCCCGTAAGCCGGGAAATTGTGAAGTATCATGGAGCAACCTTACCATGACCTTTTCACACAGAGCAGATAGAATGCCTACAGATACAGAGCTCGTACGCCACATAGCCAGTAGAGGAAAATCTTTCCGGTATCGATATACCTTAGGAAATAGGATTACTAGAGTTGGAGAGGTATCACCAGGATACTGTGCACATATCGTACAAACTGATACGTGCATTAAGCAGATGGAAGAATTAGGGTCAGGAGATTTCACCTGGAAGGTTTGTAACATGGTCATGTCCTTCTCCGTCCCTTATGTTCTCCCCGATGATGCATATTTCATATGCGGGAGAAAGGCGTACAAGTGGCTTGCCCCAAACTCTGAAGGATTGTGTTATATTGGAAAGGTATTGCCTGAAGTGATGACTGTTACACATGACAAAATGAAGGACATACACCGTGGTGCCCAAGCTCCTTATACTCACACTCATTACGAGCACCGAGTTAAAAGACAACTGTCAGAAAGGTTAGAGCATCCGGCCTCTGATCTTATCCATGAATCCACCGGGATTCAGGTTCTGGTAGCGTTAGATTTCACTCGTACCGCTCGAGGAGTGATGAATTATAGATACATTTCCGCACTCGCCAATTTGTTAGATAATATCACTGAAATGTATGATGACACGTTTAGATACACTGGAAGAGAACTTCAAGCCTACAAAACAGAACTAGTTCAGCATAGGATGGTTCTTAATTATCTTACAGCAGTAACAGGCGGATATTGTGTTACATTGGCAACACAGTACGGCATAAAGTGTTGCACGTATATCACAAATAGCACCGAGGATCCGGTAGAGGTCATAGACCAAAAGATGGACGATATTCTCCAATTGAAGTGGGAATTTCGTCGAAAACACAATCTCACCCTTGCTGCTGTAGGTAATGAGCTGACTGGTTGGGTGTCATGGTTGAACCCGCGAAATTGGTTCTCCGGTTTGGGAGACTGGGCTCAAGGAGTCATAATGGATGTTGGAAAGTTTCTACTATGTATCCTGGGTGTCGTTATATCGATTGGATTGATATTTAGATGCGGGCAGGCTTTAATGAGGTGCAAACAAAGTACAAAAGTGATGAGCTTGAGGAGTGAGGAAACTGTAATTAACCTGGATTTGATTTATGACCCAATGATAGAAACCAGGATGTGATGAAAATGCGATTATACGGTCCGTTTCTTTCACCTGTTTTTCTGCTTTTCTCCAAGATACAAAGACCCCCTTGGACGAGGAAGTTGACGAGACGCTGTACAGACAACAGACAAGCACCAAAGATGAAGTTCTGACAACCTATGATATGGACACTTGATGAACTTTGCCATGGATCCCCAGTTTCCCTAGTACTTTTAAACTCACGCTAGCCCAACATTTTTTGTAAATCTGATGGCTCAGACAAAGCTATTTGCTCACGCCCAAGGAGCAATACAGCGCAAAGAAGACGACTCTCAACAGATACCGAACACAACTTCAACAACAGATGTACATTTCCCTGACATAGAATATCATTGCATTTTTCGTAAGTGTTCTTTATCTTCATCCCTACAACCCTCAGGTAACGACACACATAGACGATAGGGAATACAGGCACAGATATCAGCAACCACATACCTCCCCCATTCATGTATCATCAACTAAAATGTGCATCCCCATTTTGTTACAACTGAAAGCCGAAATGAGCTCGGTAGAGTTTGACAGCCCATCCACAGACCTGTACCACAGGATAAGAAGGAATTCAAATGTATACTTCGCAATACCTCGAAGCTTGATTTACCACACGTACGGCACGATGATACATGACCCTCCAAACATGGACTCATACACACAAGCTTCTACTTTCTCACTAGGTCATACCCTTTTCACACCTACTCCTCTCTTCTTCCTTACCCCACCATGGAAATCAATTAACCCCTGACTTACATTTTTCTCCTTAAATATTTTAGAAGGTGGCAGTTATTATTGACTGCCAAAGGGTGGACTGTCAAAGTCAGAAAAATGTCTCTATGCACGTTGCCATATTTGCACCGCACACTGGTCCGCGCTGCGCATGCGTACGCTCTCCCGTGAAGGCGCATACCCGCAATAGCGTGCACTCGCAGGCGCGGTATGCGTATTTACGGTAGAGTTTATGTAGTCGTAGCGTGCGACCCATTCGTTACATATTTTCACAATTAATGTGGTTTATAGATCATGATCCCTTTGATAGTTTCTGAAAGTTTGGTTAATATAGAAGGTCCCTGTCTAAAGGAATCCCTCTTTGTATTGTACGAAGGGTCTAACAGGAATCATACAGCAGTGTTTGGTACCCATCGGAAGAGTATTTAATTAGCAATATTCCGGTGTTGGTTTGGAGCGTATTAATCGCTCGTGCGAATAGTTATGGACATAAGAAGTTTATGTCCATTTCTATTATTTACTCATACTCAGGTATGCGGCGGGAAACCTAGTTTCCCACCCACCTGAGCTGTTGGAAATCGTCACAGCCCACCTGTATGAATCACCCTATGACCTTTTGTTATGATGCAGGGCCGAATTCCTTCGGCCAATGGACAATGGGATTGTAGGGACTATGAGATTGCATTGTGTGTGGGGCATAAATAGGCAGGCCGACCATATCCAACTTCTCTCTCTCATCAACGGTTATCTGCTGATAGCCGGGAGCTGGATATCGAGGCGCATGCGATCATACCCTTTGTGCGTAAGTTTTCTCTCCGTAATCATTGTCTTTCTGTGAGCCAATTTCTCTCATCTCTCTCCGTCTCTCTCTCTCTCTCTCTCTCCTCTTTTCTCTTATATCTCTCATAGTATTGTATTGTATTGCATTTAGGTCAGAGTAGTATTGTCTTTTTGTACTTGTTGTTTAGTTCTGTGGTTAGGAAGTCTCTGTTATATTGTAGTGTATCATTTGTACTGTTATCCCCTTTATACAAGTATATTAGATATAATACAGTTAATAGGCTTTGGACCCTAAACCAGTATCTGTGTATTTTCTATAGTGTTAAGTGTTCACTTGAGCGTCGGTAACGCTCAAGCAGCTTTGTAGTTAGTCAGGTTACACAAGGTTGCACTTACACCCTGTATTCACATTAAGGTATTCTGTGTATTTCATTGGTATAAGGTTTAGACATAAAGGTATAGCATTGTGAGCGTCTGCACCGCTGGTGACCTCCTCGTGGTCTCGAGCGTAAGCTACGCCATAGCAAATCATTACTCTAGTCATAGCCAATAACGTGTCCTGTGATCACTGGGCCGCGAGCGAACGTGACGCCTGAGCGTCTCGCCTACGGCTGAGCGATCGTTACGCAGATAGCGTACCCTTACGGTACTTCTTAAGCAAACAGCGTACAGTGTTCTTAGACTTCATAAAGGGTTGTTTATACGACAAAGGAATTTAGCATTGTCAGTAGTTTGATGTATGCAAGTATTGGGACACGACCTGACATCACACATGCAGTGAGTCGGGCAAGCCAGTTCACAAACAATCCTGGGAGACAACACTGGATTGCAGTAAAGAGAATACTAAGGTAACTCAAAGGTACAAGTTCACTAAAGCTGAGATTTACAAGATCAACAGATAACAGCTTAAAAGTATTCTGTGACGCCAACTGGGGATCATATGAAGATGATAGACTTTCTTATACTGGACACCTGTTTGCACTAGCAGGCGCAGCCGTAAGCTGGGCAAGTAGGAAACAACCCACAGTTGCTCTTTCTACAACAGAGGCAGAGTACATGGCGCTCACAGAAACTTCAAAAGAAGCGCTTTGGATAAGAGAGACTTTATGTGAATTAGGTCTTCTTTACCACAGTGAGATCATCAACAAAGTGTGATAACAAGTTAGAAATTGATCTTTCTTGTAGCACAATTATCATGGACGGTCTAAGCACATTGCTATAAGACATCACTTCATCCGTGAGTTCGTCGAAAACAAGTCCATCAATGTGGAATATGTTGCAAGTGAAGAAAATATTGCAGACATGTTGACAAAAGGACTGTCACCACACTTGTTACATGCATTCCTGATGGAATGTGGACTAGAATATGGTTAATGTTGATTTATTATTGATTTGTTTGATAAAATGTCATGTTCTTTAAATATGTAACAGAAGACAGTCTTAAGCGAGGGGGAGTGTTAGTGTATGATGCGCTCTGTGCCTGTCTCCTTCTACATTGAAGTCTATGGGCGCATCCCCTAGTGTTAATCCCCTTGTGCCAAGTGTCACTCGGAGGCGGAGCTATGTGATACAATCCCCTGCTCCTCCATCTTAGCGAGACTGAGTCCTTTGAGTGAGTGCAAGCGTGCAGAGCTGAGACCGGGAGCGGATCTCAGCTACAGAGACTTCCAGCGTTCCTTTGCATGTATCGCGGCTCCGGAGATGACGCTGAGCCGAGCTCCGCATCTTCTCTACAGTGGGAGTCAGACTGCACGGCTGTGCAGTCCTCCGTCCCTCACCACCAGAGACAACTCCTGATAAGTATCGCTACCACTGCCGTTACCTTGTACGATATAAGGGGTCCAATTACCTATATCAATACTGCATCTGAGTCACCTGTGTTTACTGAATAAACCTGCATTACTGTTTAGGTTCATAAGTGTGTGTACTGACGTCACTACACCAGGCAATCCAATACACTCTGCCAACACATCAGAGTAGAAGGTGGTGTTTGATAGGGTGTTACAGTCTAGGTGATATTAAAAACTTAATTTAAACAGGTCAGACTTCTTTCACTCAGGGTCTGATTCATAGATGTATTTCCCATCGGCTGCATCTTTGTATGCAGTGGCTGTGTGATAATATGCTAATGCCTCAGGAGGCGTCTTGTGTAAACAGACGCCTCCTGCCGGCTTCTGTGATCCGCTGCGGAGTCCGAAGACACAGCATCGGCTCCTTCTGTGTGAACATTGGTTAACTGCATAACCCACAGGAAAGCCGTGAAATGCATGTAATAATGCATTATCGGAAGATCTTGAGGTGCCTCCAAGTGAGTTGGCTCTCATTTAGTAATAAATAAATGTATGACCCAAAGTAGGTGCTATTAACATGTAGTGTAGGACCAACAGAGCAAAGACAGTGCGCTGTGGTTGGTGGCTTACAATACATATGTTTGCAAATATATGTTTTTAGATTGTAAGCTTGCAAGAGTAGGGACTTCTTTCCTCATGTGCCTTTCCTATTCTTACTTACACTATCTTATACTCCATACTCCCTTTGATGGCACCTAACCCCGTGTTTTCTATACCTGTCCTATATTATCTTGTACTGTAAGTGCTGTTTTCTTGTTTGCTCATTTCATTATGTACTGTGTAATGGGCGCTGCGGATCCCTTGTGGCGCCATATAAATAAAGGATAATAATAATAAAGGTGCATACACACTTAGCGATATAGTAAACTATATCACTCATTTTCCCCTCCTGAGCGATACAGTTCACTATATCACCCAGTGTGTATGCAGTTTGCGTCGAGCGATGCGTGGCCCCGCGGGCCGATAACAATCTTTGTTCTCGGCTGTGCATGCAGCTCAATTTGGACTCTCGTCCAAAGCTGCATGCTCCGGCTGGCTGCTGCATGATGTCACTGTGCGATACCGCTAGCGATATCACACAGTATGTATGTCCCGCCATCGGGCAGTCCGGCCTGGGAGGGGAAACACTAGGCGATGTCGATCACCGAGCACATCCCTTAGTGTGTACCCACCTTAACTGAGATCTCTGCATTAGTGCTATCATGTAGGATGTACAGTATGTTTCTTCTGCTGGTCCATTAGAGCTGTGCTGGAGGAAATGGTTTGCCTTTTTTAAGTCTAGCTTCATAACATGCACCTGTGATGGACCAAAAATTGATTTGATCAATTCCCATTCTGTGTATCAACAACTGAAGAAGCCAAAGGTTGCCAACTGCACCCGGTATTCTCTTTCATTAATGTCACAGAGTCTGCTCGCCACTCCCCGAGCTCGGAATAAACCACTTTCAGACACTTCCTGTCAAAAACACTTTTTCTTTTGTTTGTGAAATGTGTCACTTCAGACTTCTAGGAATAACCAGCACCTACAGCCTCACACTAACTCTAAAGAAAGTAATGGGAGGTAGTAAAATATTCAACACTGCCCTATTTTAAAGGCTAAAAAAAAATAAAAAAATAAAAAAAATTGAAAACCTAAAAAAAAAAAAAGTAAAAAAATTTTTTTGGGATATAAAAATGTTTTTGACTGAATAGTATTATTAACATACAGTTATTTATACACAACTGACAATGTAGTGTTGTGCAGGAGAGCATGAAACAGACAGCAGTATGGAATCTAGAGTTGGAAAATACATGGCAAGGATGTGATTTTGGGTTAGAAAAGATGCACACTTATCATTTATCAATGATGAGGATACGTGAGGCTGGAATAGGTGGATAGGTTCATTCTCACAGACTTCAGATCCCTGAAGCTCCAAAATTAACAGGGTCAATGTAATGAGATGTATAGGGCATTAATTCTTTAACCTTACTGGGCACACATAGGTGGATTTTCTGAGCAAACCAGTCCACGTAATTGTCCCAGATTTAATGTAAAAATTAAGGGACCCTGTCTAAGGTGGAAGTGGGACCCTAAAAAGCATCATCTGTTATCGCTACTTACTGTGGTAATGATAAAGGACTTTTCGGGAGTATTTAATAATAATCTATTTGCCAGACAGCATCTCTAAGTGGAGTCTGCCCAGGCGTCGTGATTTGCAGTAAAGTGACAGCAGATCTGCCAGATCTTAATCTCTGGTGCTGGCAGCTGTTTCTACCCATAGCATCACCAAGAGACTCCATTTTTCCTGGGCGCATCAATGACCTAGGCAGATCGTGTTCATCTCCTGAGCTCATAAAAAAATGGCGGCATCTCGGCCCAACAGCACTTTCCTTGTCGTATGATGGACAAATGTATAGCAGACACCAGACCTGCAAAGCACCAGTGAATCACGACGCAATAAGGGGTGTCTGCGTGTATCCTTGAAATGTCATGTAAAGGGCGCATTATCCCATATCTTAAAAAAAACCCACAACCATATTTACTTGATTCAGGCACGGTCAAATTATACCGAAGTTAAGTCAAATTAATATTTGCTAAAATTATTTTTCTTGTATATTAAACAGAAGACTTTCCCCCCACCCCGATTCACAATGGACGTCTGCTTACATGAAAAAATGAAATCTATTAATACTTGTAACCCTCAGTAGAGCGGCGTGATGGAACGTGTCAGATTATGTGGCTGGTCTCATTTGAATAACAATATCTGCCTGTGAAGTTTCAGGTCTCTCACCTAATGCTTCCTTTATATTGTTTAATATTGGTTAGATCAAAGACATTTGACCAAAACATTTTCAGTGTGCAATTGCAGCCTTTTGTCATCACCCCCTGGAAACTGTGCTGTTCCTGCTGCCCTTACTTTGCATGACAATGGCGGTGAACTGTTAAAATTAAAAGTCTGACATACATGAATTATGCAAATCTGGGACTTTGACTTAAACTAAAAGCCAATGCTTTTAAAATTTGTCATGGTAATTACAGGAGGGGGAGAAATAAAAAAATAAAAAATTGTAAGACATTTTACATCATACAACAATATTTACATATTACCTTTTTAACTGTGGCGTAAACCAGCATTTCACAAAGAGCTGCTGAGATATCTTATATGTTTTTTGTTTTTTTAAATAGATTAATTATATTGAGGGGGAAAAAAAGAAGTGTGGTGAAATACAACATATTGTGACAGTGCATTATAACAAAACCATCATGCACAGGGGAAAATTCAATATTCATAGGGGGGGGGGGGGCGTATTCTATAAAAGTATAGGGAATGATAGGTTGGAAAAGCACATGGTTAATCACACTCAGGGTCTCATGACTAGAAACGCTGGGGAGTCATAAAGGGGTAAGAGGTTTGTGGACACCCCGTGGTTTCCTGGCCACTTCCTGGGGTGGTGTGATAAGCTGGTGAGAATGGGGATTTCATCATTGGAGAGACCCAGCGACACTCTCCTACGCTGCCATAAGTGACAGAGTTTGGGTGCCTCCCACCTCCAATGCTTTTTAAGGAATATTAAGGGGGGATTCAATCAGGCCGATAAACCCAATTTTGTGCAAACTTTTCTATTATTTTTAATTGGCCAATAATGAGGTCCTTTTTGTGGTGAGAAAGTGAAAAAAAGATAGAAACTGGGGTACAAGGTATGGGACAGGTATATTGGGGTGCTTTAGGGGTGGGATAGGAGTCTCTAGGTGTGCAGGTGGGTGTAATAATAATTTTTTTTTTTTTAAAGTGGCTTAAAATGACCCAAATATAAACTAACAAGTGTTTGCTCACAGCTTCACTTGCGGGGATGTTTGTTATTGCTCAGTGGAAATAATTTTACAAAGATAATAGTGTCGTCTATAATTGTGATGTATATTTTATACTGCACACATTGATCACAAAATGTATTTGTAAACAATATTTGCATTTTTTTCCTTCAGGGATTAACACAAAAATGCTTTGGGCTACTAACTTCTGGGCAAGCCATGTAAAGCTGCCTATGGAAGAAGCAGCTGGTCCTGAGATCTACGCCTGCAGACCTAAACGTTTGCCCCTGCAACTAGATCAACTTGCATCCTGAGTAATCACAGCGTATAGTATTTGTCTTGGTGCGCCATCTACTAGATTGACGTGTAAAGTGAAACATCATGAGTCAAGATAAACTGCCTGATTAGTGATTGATATATAGTTGGATTTGCATTGAAAATACATGTTGTATACATATATATCTATGTTTTTATATATGCATACATATATATCTCTTTGCATTCAGGGTGTGTAATATATCTCACACACACACACACATATATACATATAGTCATTTTGGACCTAAGGAGCCTGCACACTGCATGCGCTGAGTGTCAAGCGTCTGGTTTTTCCATTATTGCTCCTCTCCCTAATGTCACATCAAGATCATACATAACATACCTCAGTTTCTTTCTAGATCACTAAGCTATACAATAGTGAAAACGTAATCTAAATTCACCCAGTAGTTTTTTCGTGATGCTGCAATGAAGACAAAATTTCTAAATTTGTCGTCATCTCCATAGTTCAGAAAACAGTCCCTTGAAGTAGTATTATTATTATTATTATTACTACCAGTTATTTATATAGCGCACACATATTCCGCAGCGCTTTAAAGAGAATATTTGGCCATTCACATCAGTCCCTGCCCCAGTGGAGCTTACAATCTATATTCCCTACCACATGTACACGCACACATTCACATTAGGGTGAATTTTTGTTGGGAACCAATTAACCTACCTGTATTTTTGGATTGTGGGAGGAAACCGGAGTATCCGGTGGAAACCCACGCAAGTACTAGGAGAATATACAAACTCCACACAATTAGGGTCATGGTGGGAATCAAACCCATGACCTCAGTGCTGTGAGGCGGTAATGCTAACCATTACACCGTCCGTACTGCCCAGTATATGTATGGATACCCATTTTTACGTATGCCCCAATTTAATTTTAACACTTATTTTTGCTGAAAAACATTCGCTATATAGTTTGTTAACTTTAAAAAAAAAAAATGCATATAACAACTATTTGCCCCAATTTAAGTACTCCGAATACTTTTATTATGCACACTAATACGCTTCTATAGTGTTATCCTATATTGTTTTTACTTTTTTTGAGGCACAGGCAGATTTCCCCATTTTCATCTACACTTTTCTCTGGTTTTGTCGGCAAGAAATATCGCACAAATCCAACTTTCGCATCTTTACAACTGGATAGGTGGATAAACAGGATCGCTCATACAGGGGAAAAAATGGCACTTTTTGCGCGATGTGTGAAAAGTTTAGACGTGGGTAATTACCACGATTTCATGGCCTGCTGAATATTCCTTTTGCAGAGAAAGTAGAGAAGTTGTATATGTACAATGTATATGCTTTTCTTTATTATAAGCCACACAAATGTATTCACAAACATTTATTCATATAGCGCTAGCATATTCTGTCACACTTTACACTTGGGATCCAACATTTAACGACGTACACATATTTAGTATCCTCAAAATCAAAAATGGGCTGCAGGATATTATCCATTATTTTTTGTTCCACTGAACAAAGGCACTGTAAGTTTATGGGAGGGGGGCACTTGGCCATGACCCGCGGTGATTACTGGCGCACTCTGCAGATACTGCACCGCTGTTTCTGAAGACAACATGGGGCAGTCGCTACAGTTAGTGGGTTCTGTACATCATCAGAAATGTTCTCTGCTTTTGCACTTTAATGAATTACCTTTAGACAGTGCTATTTTTGTAGTAGAATAGGTTCAGAAACTGTGGGCTGGGCAGAGGTGAGCAGTTATGTGGGTGGAGCTACTAAACTTTTAACACATAATGCCCTGAGTACTGCCATGTATACACATAATGCCGCCAGTAGTGCCAGATTTTTAGATTGTAAGCTCACAAGAGCAGGGACTTCTTTCATCATGTGCCTTTCCTTTTCTTACTTCACTATCTTAAGCTCCATACTCCCTTTGATGGCACCTAACCCCTGGTTTTCTATACCTGTCCTATATTGTCTTGTACTGTAAGTGCTGTTTTCTTGTTTGCTCATTTGATTATGTACTGTGTAATGGGCGCTGCAGATCCCTTGTGGCCCCATATAAATAAAGGATAATAATAATAATAACAACAACAACAACAACAACAACAACACATAATGACCTCAAATAGTGCCAGTTATACAATGCCCCCAGTAGTGCCAGATACACAATGCCCCCAGCAGTGCCAGACACACAATGCCCCCAGCAGTGCCAGACACACAATGCCCCAGTTACACAATGCCCCCAGCAGTGCCAGATACATAATGCCCCCAGCAGTGCCAGATACACAATGCCCCCAGCAGTGCCAGTTACACAATGCCCCCAGCAGTGCCAGATATACAATGCCCCCAGCAGTGCCAAATATACAATGCCCCCAGCAGTGCCAGATACACAATGCCCCCAGCAGTGCCAGATGCACAATACCCCCAGCAGTGCCAGATACACAATGCCCCCAGCAGTGCCAGATACACAATGCCCCCAGCAGTGCCAGATACACAATGCCCCCAGCAGTGCCAGTTACAAAAGTACCATTTAAAAAAAATAAAAAAGGTTCAGAAACGACGAGTCTGGGGGCGGAGCTATTAAAAAAAGTTATAGATAGACAGATGATATATAGTTTTTAGAAAAGAAGGCACTCACAATGGACTTTAAAATGAAACCTCTCTTATGGAAAATACATTTTGGCCCAGGACAGGTTCAGGAACCCAGTTTCTGCTGGTTCCTGATGAAAAATATCACTGGCTTTAGATCATTAAAAACCAAGAACTGAACAAACGTTTTCTAAAATGACAACTAAAACTGGGCTACAATTTAATCATCACAGATAGTCAGTGCTGTAAAGAAAGAGAAATGATGGCTATTTACGTACCAGTTTTCACTTAATTATGTTGTTTTATAATGTTTACGTTAAAATGGCTTTCGTTTCACCTTTACAAGTACAGTCCAGCAAAAAAATAACAATAAATACAAAAAAAGGCACAACTGCCCAAAAAAATATTTTGGATGTGGAGAGAAACAGCGGGATGTTAGGAAATTAAAATTCTGCTGCGTTCAAAATAAACAGGTGCCTGGAAGGCATAAGGACACTAAAGAAACATTTTGCTCAGTGCAGGGCTGTTCTTGGAAGCTGGAGCACACACATGTGCACTCACAAATCCAGAACCTGGCACACACGTCTCCCCCACCCCTGCCAAAAAGAACCTGCAAAGGTGTTACTTCATTAAACTACAAATTATTGGACCAGCTCGAGTAACGTTTATAAATAGAACTGATTAATCATGGTTCAAAGATTTGTTGGAACGGAAATTGGGTTCCAGAATGAGTAAAGAATCATTACAGCTCTAATGCCCTAAATAATCCCATTTACCGTTTAGATGACATATTGAGAAGGATTCTGTTTCACGCAAGAGGATTTAAAATGGGAAATAACACAGTTAAAGCAATGTTCCAGGTTCAGATGGGAGTGTGATGCCTATCCAGAATTTGCCTGCTTTCCTTATGCTGGGCACACACAGGCAAATAAAACGCCTGGCAGACCGTCAACATTTTATCTGGCAGTTTGGAACCCTGCAGATATCATGGACATAACACCGTAAGATCTCTCAGTGCATGGGCCACAAAATCCACTCTCCACCCCTGGGGAGGAGATATTTCCCCGTTCCTCCCATGTGAGAACTCTCACAGTGTATTGACCACAATAACCAGCCTCCACCCCTGGGAAGGAGATATTTCCCCGTTCCTCCCATGTGAGAACTCTCACAGTGTATTGGCAACAATACCCACTCTCCACCCCTTGGAGGAGAGATTTCCCTGTTCCTCCCATGTGAGAACTCTCACAGTGTATTGACCACAATAACCAGCCTCCACCCCTGGGAAGGAGATATTTCCCCGTTCCTCCCATGTGAGAACTCTCACAGTGTATTGACCACAATAACCAGCCTCCACCCCTGGGGAGGAGAGATTTCCCTGTTCCTCCCATGTGAGAACTCTCACAGTGTATTGACCACAATAACCAGCCTCCACCCCTGGGGAGGAGAGATTTCCCTGTTCCTCCCATGTGAGAACTCTCACAGTGTATTGACCACAATAATCAGCCTCCACCCCTGGGGAGGAGATATTTCCCCGTTCCTCCCATGTGAGAACTCTCACAGTGTATTGACCACAATAACCAGCCTCCACCCCCTGGGGAGGAGATATTTCCCTGTTCCTCCCATGTGAGAACTCTCACAGTGTATTGGCCACAATACCCACCCTCCACCCCTAGGGAGGAGATACTTCCCCGTTCCTCCCATGTGAGAACTCTCACAGTGTATTGGCCACAATATCCACCCTCCACCCCTGGGGAGGAGATCCCCGTTCCTCCCATGTGAGAACTCTCACAGTATATTGGCCACAATACCCACTCTCCACCCCTGGGAAGGAGATAGTTCCCCGTTCCTCCCATGTGAGAACTCTCACAGTGTATTGACCACAATCACCAGCCTCCAGCCCTGGGGAGGAGATATTTCCCTGTTCCTCCCATGTAAGAACTCTCACAGTGTATTGACCACAATACCTACTCTCCACCCCCTGGGGAAGAGACATTTCCCCATTCCTCCCATGTGAGATCTCTCACAGTGTATTGGCCACAATATCCACCCTCCCCCCCTGGGGAGCAGATATTTCCCTGTTCCTCCCATGTAAGAACTCTCACAGTGTATTGGCCACAATACCCACTCTCCACCCCTCGGGAGGAGATATATCCCCGTTCCTCCCATATGAAGGAATAGGGGAAAAGTCCATCGGTTGAACGCAATGATGCATACACTGCCCGATGCGGCAGACTTTCAACTGAAAAAATACCACATTAGATGGACCTGCTGGACAATCTGGCGTGGCTGACCGATATTTTCTGATAGATTGCCCATATACATTATACAATTATCTGGACAATCCACTGATATTGGGTGGATCAGACAGATAATTGTAGCATGTATGCCCAGCTTTGGACAAATTCATCTTGCATGAAAGCAATATATAGCCGTCCCCACTACTTATCTGTACAGAGGACCTCTGCTGGACACTTAGTGAATGGCAGTGGCAGGAACGGCAGAGGCTGCCAATAAAGGGGCTAAAACTATAGTAGTCACCCAATTGCGATCCAATCCGATTTTCCACAGATAACCAGGTCCATTTATAATTGGCAGCTAGAGGACAGTGGTAACTATCATTATGCATCACTGCCTATGGCACAATCACTATTAACTATGATGGGGTTCTGCTGTGAGCCCCGGCACTCTTATGGACGATGGAAGTCGTTGAAAGCTGTCAAGGCTGCAAAAATCTGATTTCTCTGGCATTAACTCCTTAATAAGTTACTAAAAAAAAAAAAACACACACAAAAAGCAGTGATAGTTCTCTGAATTTTTTGTTTATTGCTGTACAATAAACTCCTAAATGACATCATCAAACACACGCAATTAGGGGTAGATGTAGGAAACCTACTAAAGATGACAAGTGGATTTGCTGCCCTTAGCACCCAATGAGAGCCTAGCTGCCATTTACCTAGTAAACGATAGCTAGAAGCTACATCTCCCCCCATAGTTATGCAGTGAGACACATCCTTTTTGGTGTAAAGAGGCAATGGAATGGATTCAGTAGGATATCCCGGTTGTGGGGATGTCGGCGTCCCGACCTTGAAGATCCCTGGGTTGGAGGGGGTAAGTATTTTTACTCCCCCGCCCTCCTCTACCCTAACCCTCCAGGGGGGCAGCTAAGGCTAAACCCCCGCAAGTGCCAAACCCAAATACCTCTCCCCTTTCCCAGGCCCTAACCCTAAAAGTTACCCCGATACTTATCTTCGTGATGGCTGCTGTCGGTCTTCCGGCGACGGTCTCCCAAGTGGTGTCACATGACTGCTGGCATCCCGAGTAGAACAGAAGCTCCACAACTTCATCCAATTAAAATAATGGTGTTTCCATTCAATAAAATCACAGAAGGTTTCAGATGATAAACCCACCTTGATTTGAGGCTTCAAAAACAGCTCAGCTTTGTGTCACAAGCACCGCCCTTTCAGCACAGGACAGCCCTCTTAGTTGTGTCAGGGCATGGTGCTGAAGTGGGTCGGTGAGACGGTGTCCACAGAGCGACTGCTAGAAGCTCCCAGTTTCCTTCTATTAACCACTGCCGGTCCAATAATATCTGGATTTAATGTTGACAGTAAATGCTACCTACCTCAGGAATGACCTAGCCGGTGGTAGTAAAACCATCCGTGGGAAGAGTCGTCATTACCACACCTCATGGTGTTACACTAGAAACAAGCGAGGAAAGGACAGAACTTAGAACCCCAAAATCAGTATCCTGGGAGATTGCACTGCATGACCTCTCCAATATCCGGCAGTGCTTACTGTACAAAACCTTTCCAGAAAGGGGGAAAATCCATTAATGATATCACACGCTCTATGCGCCCGTAATAACGTCTTTAGACATGAAATCTATTCATGCGGTTCCTGTGTTTCAAACCGAAAGAGAACATTTTCCCAACTCCAAAACGACAGCCGGAATTAATGTTGTCATTTTGTCTCAAGAAATAACTATATTCTGCTGAAACCCCAAACGGTACAACGAGAAAAGCGATCTCTGGTGATAAACGATGAAAAGCGCGGAGACAAATGAATGCTTGAAAGCTCAGGACGATACTTATCTCTATGAAGGACAAGAAACATACATTATCAAATTGTCTTGTGGGAACAGATAAATGTATCATAAGTAAGAAATGGTTAGGTGTAAATAAATAACCTGTTTTGCAGCCGAGCATGCCCGTTCCCCCATGCCTTACTGTGTGACAGAACAAAAAGTAATGTCAGCTCTCTGGAGAATACAGGGGGATTTATTTCTGAGCTAGCAGCAGCAGCAGATTGCTATATATCTCAAGCTTCCGTGCGCTGGTCTTCCCCACAAACTGTCCACGTGTTATCTGCGGATGAAAGCGGGCTGCGCGCAAACTCCCTTTGCCGTAATAAGTACGATTATTCCTCTGAATGGATTTAGACATTCCAAAGTGTTTTTTAAAAACATTTATCTTGAACACACTAAAAATGTGTCAGGGTAACGTTTCACTCATATCCCCGGCAGGATGTGGATTATGATGTCCCGCCTCAGTTCCATGATCATTCGCACCAGTAGCAATGTCTGCATCTGTCTATTGCACTTGTGCGCTGGTACGTTCTTGAAAGAAAACCTGGAAGACAGTCACAAAGCCTACCACCAGAGCATTACACAGGAGCTTTCACGAGGGTTCCCATTTACCTCGCACTATTATTATGAAACTTTTTTATAGGGCGGCGCATGTGGTCAACAGCGTACAGAGGGCAACCACAAGACGCTACATGGTAACACAGTACAATACAGTATAAAATTAACACTACAACTCTCAACACAGCTACTGATGCAGATTGGCACAAGGGGGAATATAACCGCAGCTGTAAACCTGTACGTGTAGGCTAGGGGGCAAGTAACAGGTTTAGAGCCAATGTACTGTAAGTGGTGCCAAACAAAAAAGGGATGGAGGCCCAGGCAGAGAGGCCAAGGAGGAGGTGATGAGAATAGCCGGTGAGCAAAAGTAGTATATGATGAGGGGTGTTGTATGGAAGGTAGATAGTAACTAGGTCGACAGGATCTCTAGGTCGACAGGTCAAAAGGTCGACATGAGTTTTTTATGTTTTTTTGGTGTCGTTTTCTTCGTCGAGTGACCGGGAACCCCAATTAGTGCACCGTGTCCCCTCGCATGGCTCGATTCACAGATTACCATTCCAATCGTAGTCCACGTGGATCGTTAAGTATGAAAAGGTTCAAAAAAAGAAAAAAATTGTGAACAACTCATGTCGACCTTTCCATCTGTTGACCTAGAACATGTCGACCTAGAGACCCTGCCGACCTAGAAACCCTGTCGACCTAGAAACCCTGACGACCAATAGTGGTCGACCTAGATAGTGTCGACCTAGAGGCCAGATCCCGATGATGAGATAAGAGGGAGGATGACCCTGCTCATAGGAGTTTACATACTACCGCAGTAAGGTGAACCAATGGTGAATTGCAGTGGTAACTCTGTTTATACCTTATCGCAGTGACTGACGGAACACTTGATAACTTACAGATTTTTTTTTAGCATTTTATTTACGTTAGTAACATACTTACCTAGTTTTAAATTCTCTCCGAGACATCTGTATGCACAGGAAGAGGTGGGGAGGTGCTGTGGGCATAGCGCAGAAAAACAAGTCATTGTGGCCACGCCCCCCCCCCCCACTCCCCTAAATGTGAGCATCAAGGCTTAACTACTTTGATTGCTAGTAACTGCGCTGGAATGACCATGAATGGTTTCTTCCCCACTGTAAAATACCATCCCTTTTCAGTACTGCACATGCGCGGATGCTGTCCCCGTTCCTCTGCACATGCGCAGACGCAAACCATTGTTGGTTTATCCATTCTTGTTAAAAACTTTTGACCTTTGAAAGCTAACCCATCAATGGCCATCCCTGCTGGCAAGACAGAAAGGCAATGTTACAGAAGCATTAGCAAATTATTAGGGAAACGGGCACTAGTGGAAGTTACAGAAGAGGAAGAATAAAATAAGAATTTACTTACCGATAATTCTATTTCTCATAGTCCGTAGTGGATGCTGGGGACTCCGAAAGGACCATGGGGAATAGCGGCTCCGCAGGAGACTGGGCACAAAGTAAAAGCTTTAGGACTAGCTGGTGTGCACTGGCTCCTCCCCCTATAACCCTGCTCCAAGCCTCAGTTAGGATACTGTGCCCGGACGAGCGTACACAATAAGGAAGGATTTTGAATCCCGGGTAAGACTCATTACCAGCCACACCAATCACACCGTACAACTTGTGATCTGAACCCAGTTAACAGTATGATAACAGAAGGAGCCTCTGAAAAGATGGCTCACAACAACAATAACCCGATTTTTGTAACAATAACTATGTACAAGTAATGCAGACAATCCGCACTTGGGATGGGCGCCCAGCATCCACTACGGACTATGAGAAATAGAATTATCGGTAAGTAAATTCTTATTTTCTCTAACGTCCTAGTGGATGCTGGGGACTCCGAAAGGACCATGGGGATTATACCAAAGCTCCCAAACGGGCGGGAGTGCGCGGATGACTCTGCAGCACCGAATGAGAGAACTCCAGGTCCTCCTCAGCCAGGGTATCAAATTTGTAGAATTTAGCAAACGTGTTTGCCCCTGACCAAGTAGCTGCTCGGCAAAGTTGTAAAGCCGAGACCCCTCGGGCAGCCGCCCAAGATGAGCCCACTTTCCGTGTGGAATGGGCTTTTACAGATTTTGGCTGTGGCAGGCCTGCCACAGAATGTGCAAGCTGAATTGTACTGCAAATCCAACGAGCAATCGTCTGCTTAGAAGCAGGAGCACCCAGCTTGTTGGGTGCATACAGGATAAACAGCGAGTCAGATTTTCTGACTCCAGCCGTCCTGGAAACATATATTTTCAGGGCCCTGACTACGTCCAGCAACTTGGAATCCTCCAAGTCCCTAGTAGCCGCAGGCACCACAATAGGTTGGTTTAAGTGAAATGCTGAAAACACCTTAGGGAGAAATTGAGGACGAGTCCTCAATTCCGCCCTGTCCGAATGGAAAATCAGATAAGGGCTTTTACAGGATAAAGCCGCCAATTCTGACACGCGCCTGGCCCAGGCCAGGGCCAACAGCATGACCACTTTCCATGTGAGATATTTTAACTCCACAGATTTAAGTGGTTCAAACCAATGTGACTTTTGGAATCCAAAAAAAAACTACATTGAGATCCCAAGTGCCACTGGAGGCACAAAAGGAGGCTGTATATGCAGTACCCCTTTTACAAACGTCTGAACTTCAGGGACTGAAGCTAGTTCTTTTTGGAAGAAAATTGACAGGGCCGAAATTTGAACCTTAATGGACCCCAATTTCAGGCCCATAGACACTCCTGTTTGCAGGAAATGTAGGAATCGACCCAGTCGAATTTCCACCGTCGGGCCTTACTGGCCTCGCACCACGCAACATATTTTCGCCAATTGCGGTGATAATATTTTTGCGGTTACATCCTTCCTGGCTTTGATCAGGATAGGGATGACTTCATCCGGAATGCCCTTTTTCCTTCAGGATCCGGCGTTCAACCGCCATGCCGTCAAACGCAGCCGCGGTAAGTCTTGGAACAGACAGGGTCCTTGCTGGAGCAGGTCCCTTCTTAGAGGTAGAGGCCACGGATCCTCCGTGAGCATCTCTTGAAGTTCCGGTTACCAAGTCCTTCTTGGCCAATCCGGAGCCACGACTATAGTGCTTACTCCTCACCATCTTATCAATCTCAGTACCTTGGGTATGAGAGGCAGAGGAGGAAACACATACCCTGACTGGTACACCCACGGTGTTACCAGAGCGTCTACAGCTATTGCCTGAGGGTCCCTGGACCTGGCGCAATACCTGTCGAGTTTTTCCCAACGGTTTATAATCCTGTGGAAGACTTCTGGGTGAAGTCCCCACTCTCCCCGGGTGGAGGTCGTGCTGAGGAAGTTGCTTCCCAGTTGTCCACTCCCGGAATGAATACTGCTGACAGTGCTATCCCATGATTTTCCGCCCAGCGAAGAATCCTTGCAGCTTCTGTCATTGCCCTTCTGCTTCTTGTGCCACCCTGTCTGTTTACGTGGGTGACTGCCGTGATGTTGTCCGACTGGATCAACACCGGCTGTCCTTGAAGCAAAGGTCTTGCTAAGCTTAGAGCATTGTAAATGTCCCTTAGCTTCAGGATATTTATGTGAAGTGATGTCTCCAGGCTTGACCATAAGTCCTGGATATTCCTTCCCTGTGTGACTGCTCCCCAGCCTCGCAGGCTGGCATCCGTGGTTACCAGGACCCAGTCCTGAATGCCGAATCTGCGGCCCTCTAGAAGATGAGCACTCTGCAACCACCACAGGAGGGACACCCTTGTCCTTGGTGACAGGGTTATCCGCTGATGCATCTGAAGATGCGACCCGGACCATTTGTCCAGCAGGTCCCACTGGAAAGTTCTTGCGTGGAATCTGCCAAATGGGATTGCTTCGTAGGAAGCCCCCATTTTACCCAGAACCCTTGTGCATTGATGCACTGAGACTTGGCTCGGTTTGAGGAGGTTCCTGACTAGCTCGGATAACTCCCTGGCTTTCTCCTCCGGGAGAAACACCTTTTTCTGGACTGTGTCCAGGATCATCCCTAGGAACAGAAGACACGTCGACGGAACCAGCTGCGATTTTGGAATATTGAGAATCCAATCGTGCTGCCGCAACACTATCTGAGATAGTGCTACACCGACCTCCAACTGTTCCCTGGATCTTACCCTTATCAGGGAATCGTCCAAGTAAGGGATAACTAAAATTCCCTTCCTTCGAAGGAACATCATCATTTCGGCCATTACCTTGGTAAAGACCCGGGGTGCCGTGGACCCTCCCTACGGCAGCGTCTGAACTGATAGTGACAGTTCTGTACCATAAACCTGAGGTACCCTTGGTGAGAAGGGTAAATTTTGACATGAAGGTAAGCATCCTTGATGTCCCGAGACATCATGTAGTCCCCTTCTTCCAGGTTCGCAATCACTGCTCTGAGTGACTCAATCTTGAATTTGAACCTCTGTATGTAAGTGTTCAAAGATTTTAGATTTTAGAATCGGTCTCACCGAGCCGT
The DNA here is from genome assembly GCF_028390025.1 of Pseudophryne corroboree. Lineage (NCBI taxonomy): Eukaryota > Metazoa > Chordata > Amphibia > Anura > Myobatrachidae > Pseudophryne > Pseudophryne corroboree. The sequence goes on along the minus strand of NC_086452.1, from coordinate 433,558,831 downwards.
CTGGCTTCGGTACCACAATAGTGTGGAATAATACCCCGTTCCCTGTTGCAGGAGGGGTACCTTGATTATCACCTGCTGGGAATACAGCTTGTGAATGGCTTCCAAAACTGCCTCCCTGTCCGAGGGAGACGTCGGTAAAGTCGACTTTTGGAAACGGCGAGGGGGAGACGTCTCGAATTCCAATATGTACCCCTGAGATATTACCTGAAGGATCCAGGGGTCTACTTGCGAGTGAGCTCACTGCGCACTGAAATTCATTGAGAACGGGCCCCCACCGTGTCTGAGCTTGTAAAGCCCTAGCGTCATACTGAGGGCTTGGCAGAGGCTGGAAAGGGTTTCTGTTCCTGGGAACTGGCTGATCTCTGCAGCCTTTTTCCTCTCCCTCTGTCACGAGCAGAAAAGAGGAACCTTTTGTCCGCTTGCCAACAAAGGACTGCGCCTGATAATACGGCGTCTTATTTTGAGAGGCGACCTGGGGTACAAACGTGGATTTCCCAGCTGTTGCCGTGGCCACCAGGTCTAAAAGACCGACCCCAAATGTCCCCTTTCAAAGGCAATACTTCCAAATGACGTTTGGAATCCGCATCACCTGACCATTTTACTGGTAGAATTGGACAACGCACTTATACTTGATGCCAGTCGGCAATTATTCCGCTGTGCATCATGCATATATAGAAATGCATCTTTTAAATGCTCTATAGGCAATAATATACTATCCTTATCTAGGATATCAATATTTCCAGTCAGGGAATCCGACCATGCCAACCCAGCACTGCACCTCCAGGCTGAGGCGATAGCTGGTCGCAGTATAACACCAGTATGTGTGTAAATACCTTTTTTTGGATACCCTCCTGCTTTCTATCAGCAGGATCCTTAAGGGCGGCCATCTCATGAGAGGGTAGAGCCCTTGTTCTTACAAGCGTGTGAGCGCCTTATCCCCCCTAGGGGGTGTTTCCCAATGCATCCTAACCTCTGGCGGGAAAGGGTATGCAGCCAATACTTTTTAAGAAATTATTAATTGTTATCGGGGGGAAACCCACGCATCATCACACATTTTATTTCTCAGATTCAGGAAAACTACAGGTAGTTTTTCCCTCACCGAACATAATACCCCTTTTTTGGTGGTACTCGTATTATCAGAAATGTATAAAACATTTTCCATTGTCTCAATCATGTAACGTGTGGCCCTACTGGAAATCACGGTTGTCTCTTCACCGTCGACACAGGAGTCAGTATCCGTGTCGGCGTCTGTATCTGCCATCTGCCTGACGGCCTATGAGACGTCTGGACAGGCACAAGCTGAGTAGCCGGCTGTCTCATGTCAACCACTGTTTTTTTATATAGAGCTGACACTGTCACGTAATTTTCAACAGTACATCCACTCAGGTGTCGACCCCCTAGGGGGTGACATTACTGTTACAGACACTCTGCTCCGCCTCCACATCATTTTCCTCCTCATACATGTCGACACACACGTACCGACACCCAGCACACACACAGGGAATGCTCTGATAGAGGACAGGACCCACTTAGCCCTTTGGGGAGACAGAGGGAGAGTTTGCCAGCACACACCAGAGCGCTATATATGTATAGGGACAACCTTACGATAAGTGTCTATCCCTTATAGCTGCTTATATCTGTTATTTTGCCAAATAAGTGCCCCCCTCTCTTTTTTACCCTGTTTCTGTAGTTGCAGGATGCAGGTGAGATTCTGGGAGCCTTCCTACCAGCGGAGCTGTGTGGGAAAAATGGCGCTGTGTGCTGAGGAGATAGGCCCCGCCCCCTTCACGGCGGGCTCTTCTCCCGCTTTTTACTGGAAAACTGGCAGGGGTTAAATACATCCATATAGCCCAGGAGCTATATGTGATGTATTTTTCGCCAACTAAGGTAAATTAATTGCTTCCCAGGACGCCCCCCCCCAGCGTCCTGCACCCTCAGTGACCGGAGTGTGAAGTGTGCTGAGAGCAATGGCGCACAGCTGCAGTGCTGTGCGCTACCTTATGAAGACAGGAAAGTCTTCTGCCGCCGATTTATGGACCTCTTCTTGCTTCAGCATCTGTAAGGGGGCCGGCGGCGCGGCTCCGGGACCCATCCATGGCTGGGCCTGTGATCGTCCCTCTGGAGCTAATGTCCAGTAGCCTAAGAAACCCAATCCACTCTGCACGCAGGTGAGTTCGTTTCTCTCCCCTAAGTCCCTCGATGCAGTGAGCCTGTTGCCAGCAGGTCTCACTGAAAATAAAAAACCTATTTAAACTTTTACTCTAAGCAGCTCAGGAGAGCCACCTAGATTGCACCCTTCTCGTTCGGGCACAAAATCTTAACTGAGGCTTGGAGGAGGGTCATAGGGGGAGGAGCCAGTGCACACCAGCTAGTCCTAAAGCTTTTACTTTGTGCCCAGTCTCCTGCGGAGCCGCTATTCCCCATGGTCCTTTCGGAGTCCCCAGCATCCACTAGGACGTTAGAGAAATATGCATTGATCTCTTACTTGTTATTATGGGTTGGGATGCCAGCAATTAGAATGTCGGCGGTCAGAATGACGACATGGGCGTCCCGACTGCCATAAACCTGACAGGGGCGTGCAAGTAAACTAGCCTTAACCCTCCCAACCTGCAGCCTAATCCTCCCCTCCCTTCCCACAGCCTAACCCTAACCCTCCTTTCCCGCAACCTAATCCTCCCTTACCACAGCCTAACCCTAACCATCCTTTCCAGCAGCCTAACCCTCCCTTCCCACAGCCTAACCCTAACCATCCTTTCCTGCAGCCTAACCCTCCCTTCCCACAGCCTAACCCTAACCATCCTTTCCTGCAGCCTAACCCTCCCTTCCCACAGCCTAACCCTAACCATCCTTTCCTGCAGCCTAATCCTCCCTTCCCACAGCCTAACCCTAACCATCCTTTCCTGCAGCCTAACCCTCCCTTCCCACAGCCTAACCCTAACCATCCTTTCCTGCAGCCTAATCCTCCCTTCCCACAGCCTAAACCTAACCCTCCCTTCCCGCAGCCTAACCCTAACCCTCCCTTCCCACAGCCTAACCGTAACCCTCCTTTCCCGCAGCCTAATCTTTCCTTCTCACAGCCTAAACCTAACCCTCCTTTCCCGCAGCCTAACCCTAATCCTCCCTTCCCACAGTCTAACCCTAACTCTCTCTTTCCGCACCCTAAACCTCCCTTCCCACAGCCTAACCCTAACCCTCCTTTCCTGCAGCCTAATCCTCCCTTTCCACATCCTAACCCTAACCCTTCTTTCCCGTAGCCTAACCTCCCCTCCTCGGCATACTTTCAGGATTCCGGCATTCAGACCGATGCCGGGATTCCGACGCCGGTCACCTGACCGCCGACATCCCGTACGTCGGGATGCCAACTACATCCATTACAATAGCGGAGTCAGGAAGATAGGAGATTTCTCTTAACCTCTTTTTTTTCATGGTGATTGGAGAACAGGAGGAACAGAAAAGTTACTAAGGGGTTTATTTACTAAGCCTTAGAGAGATAAAGTGGATATATAGTACCAATCAGCTCCTAACTACTGTACCATGTTACAGGCTGTGTTTGAGACACGCCAGTTAGGAGCTGATTGGTTGGTACTTTATCTCTCTACATTTTCTCTCTCTCTCCGTGGCTTAGTAAATAGACCCCTAAGTTTAGCGCATTTACGGATGGTTTGGAAACGTTCGTAAAAAAAAAACTTACAAAAGTTTCTGCATAATTCAACCAAAGGTTTAAAAATGAATGCTTCTAAAATAATCCTTACACGTTTAATTGAAGGGGATTTTTTTTTCACGTGAAAATTTAGATCGGAGGTCTCGCTCCTCCATTCCTGCTATTGTTCGCCTGTCTTTTTCAAATCTGATCTAATATGAGCCCATGTAAGTGTTTTTACATTTTATGGTGAAATTAAGAATACATCTGGAAGAGCGTGTACAAGCTCCGTTTTATAGTCTTTCATCATGTAAGGGCGTGCTTCATTGCTTTTTGGCAGATTTTGCACTGTGGGAGCGCAAGCACAATATGAATGAAATTTACTAGCGTCCACAAATAAGAAAAGCATGTTAGCTTTATCTCTACAAACATGTTAACGAATAATACCTGAAAGCTGTAAATAAACCAAAATTGTGCATTGATCTAAAAGTAACTTGTAACCATTTAAAATAAATAAATAAATAAAAACATGATAAAACTTTGTGCAAGTGCTTGTCTCTCTACTACGCTTCTGATTCTACAGCTCAACCACAAAACTGGATGTGCATTTGCTTACACCGTGAGACTGCGGGAAGGAGCGGGCCAGGGGCGTGGTCATAACGACACAAGTCTTGTACTTGCCCCTGCTCCAGGACCTCTCACATGGTAGATCACTTGAAAATTAAGGCTATGTACATCTTTAGGCACATTGCTTGAACCCTGAAACACTGCTTTCAAAATTATTAATATGGGAATATTTATGAAAAGGCATGCACAGATAACGGTTGTAATCTCGATCAACCAATCAGACATCCCCTTTCATTTTCTCATTTGGCATTGTAAAATAACAAAATCTAACGGATTGGTTGGTACAGGCTGCATTGCTTTTTTTCCCAGTTGCCTATATACCAGATTCACCTACGATGCATTAGATGCATATGATGCTGGGCAGCTGTGATGCAGTTTAATTAGCTGGCAGTCGGGATTCCGGCGGTCAGGATATAGACGCAGGAATCCCAGCTCACGGGGGATAGTCCCACTCGTGGGTGTCCACGACACCCATAGAGTGGGAATAGAAACCGTGGCGAGAGCAGCAGAGTGGTGAGCGCAGAAGAGTGGCGAGCGCAGCAAGACCGCAAGGGGACTCTTTGCGCTCGCCCCCGCTTCCGTCATACTGGCGGATGGCATACCGTTGTCGGTATTCTGACGGCAGGCATCCCGAGTGTCGGTAAAGCAGCTCTTACTGGTTACTCCACCATTTCCTTAATGGTTACTTGGAAAGGAGATCTATTGTGTAGGCAAAGAGCCATCCAATTACGAGCTTCCAAGGCCTCACTCCAACCCCCCTTCTCTAGCACTGTGATCCATTCGGCTAGCTATACATAGTTCACCCACCGTTCCAGCCCACTACATTGTTCACGGACTGAAGGGAAAAGTAGAATAACTGGCTAAAACTCAGTACTGGATGAGGCATGCTGGCAGGGTTACAAAACAGAACAGATGGTGGCTATTACACCATTCAGTTCCCATACAGGTAGCAAATACTAGATAATGAATCAATAGTAGCTATGTACCTATCAATACACAATAGTAATACTAAGATAGCATTTTAACTTGTCTCCAGGCTCAGCTGCGCATACCACCCAATGAAAGTTTACTCCCTCTAGTGGTCAGTACCGGTCTTCGTTCATGGTGGTTAATAGGAAGCAGCCGATGAACGGTCTAATATGATTGTATGCACGGAGTGGACTGGACACATGAGGAAGCGGCAACCATCAGAAGAAGGCTATAAAATAAAATAAAAATAAGATTTTAAACCTACCGGTAAATCTTTTTCTCCTAGTCCGTAGAGGATGCTGGGGACTCCGTAAGGACCATGGGGGTATAGACGGGCTAAGCAGGAGACATGGGCACTCTAAAGACTTTAGAATGGGTGTGCACTGGCTCCTCCCTCTATGCCCCTCCTCCAGACCTCAGTTAGAGAAACTGTGCCCAGAGGAGACGGACAGTACAAGGAAAGGATTTTTGTTAATCTAAGGGCAAGATTCATACCAGCCCACACCATCCACACCGTAACACATGAACCAGTTAACAGTACGAAACAAAACAGCAAAAGCCCGAGACTGATCAAGACTGTAACATAACCCTTATGTAAGCAAAAAACTATATACAAGTCTTGCAGAATTTAGTCCGCACTGGGACGGGCGCCCAGCATCCTCTACGGACTAGGAGAAAAAGATTTACCGGTAGGTTTAAAATATTATTTTCTCTTACGTCCTAGAGGATGCTGGGGACTCCGTAAGGACCATGGGGATTATACCAAAGCTCCATACAGGGCGGGAGAGTGCGGATGACTCTGCAGCACCGATTGAGCAAACACGAGGTCCTCATCAGCCAGGGTATCAAACTTGTAGAATTTTGCATAAGTGTTTGAACCCGACCAAGTAGCTGCTCGGCACAGCTGTAATGCCGAGACGCCTCGGGCAGCCGCCCAAGAAGAGCCCACCTTCCTAGTGGAATGGGCCTTCACCGAAATTGGAACCGGCAATCCAGCCGTAGAATGAGCCTGCTGAATCGTGTTACAGATCCAGCGGGCAATAGTCTGCTTCGAAGCAGGGGCGCCAACCTTGTTGGCTGCATACAGGACAAAGAGTGCCTCTGTTTTCCTAACCCGAGCCGTCCTGGCTACATAAACTTTTAAGGCCCTGACTACATCAAGAGACTTGGAATCCTCCCAGTCCCCCGTAGCCACAGGCACCACAATAGGTTGGTTCATATGAAATGATGAAACCACCTTAGGCAGAAATTGAGGACGAGTCCTCAACTCTGCTCTATCCACATGGAAAATCAGATAGGGGCTTTTGTGAGACAAAGCCGCCAATTCGGACCCCCGCCTCGCAGATGCCAAGGCTAACAACATGACCACTTTCCAAGTGAGGAATTTCAACTCAACTGTTTGAAGAGGTTCAAACCAGTGTGACGTAAGGAACTGTAACACCACGTTAAGGTCCCATGGTGCCACTGGGGGCACAAAAGGAGGCTGGATGTGCAGCACTCCCTTTACAAAAGTCTGGAATTCTGGGAGAGAAGCCAATTCCTTCTGAAAGAATATAGATAGGGCCGAAATCTGTACCTTAATGGAGCCTAACTTCAGGCCCATATCCACTCCTGTCTGTAGAAAATGGCGAAAACGGCCCAGGTGGAAATCTTCCGTAGGAGCATTCTTGGCTTCACACCAAGAAACATACTTCCTCCAGATACGGTGATAATGTTTCGCCGTCACCTCCTTCCTAGCCCTTATCAGAGTAGGGATGACTTCCTCCGGAATACCTTTCCCAGCTAGGATTCGGTGTTCAACCGACATGCCATCAAACGTAACCGCGGTAAGTATTGGAACACGGAGGGCCCCTGCTGTAACAGGTCCTCCCTGAGAGGAAGAGGCCATGGATCCTCTGTGAGCATCTCCTGAAGATCTGAATACCAGGCCCTTCGAGGCCAATCTGGAACAATGAGTATTGTCTGCACCCTTTTTCTTCTTATGATTCTCAATATTTTGGAGATGAGAGGAAGAGGAGGGAATACATAGACCGACTGAAACACCCATGGTGTCACCAGGGCGTCTACCGCTACTGCCTGAGGGTCCCTTGACCTGGCTCAATTCCTCCGAAGCTTCTTGTTGAGGCGTGACGCCATCATGTCTATTTGAGGAAGTCCCCAAAGACTTGTTATCTCTGCAAAAACGTCTTGATGAAGTCCCCACTCTCCTGGATGGAGATCGTGTCTGCTGAGGAAGTCTGCTTCCCAGTTGTCCACTCCCGGAAATGAAGACTGCTGACAGAGCGCTTACGTGATTTTCCGCCCAGCGCAGAATCCTTGTGGCTTCCGCCATTGCCACTCTGCTCCTTGTCCCGCCTTGGCAGTTTACATGAGCCACGGCTGTGACGTTGTCTGATTGAATAAGAACCGGTAGGTCGCAAAGAAGATTCTCCGCTTGTCGTAGGCCGTTGTATATGGCCCTTAATTCCAGTATGTTGATGTGTAGACAAGCCTCCTGGCTTGACCATGTTCCCTGAAAATTTCTTACTTGTGTGTGACTGCTCCCCATCCTCGGAGGCTCGCGTCCGTGGTCACCAGAACCCAGTCTTGAATGCCGAACCTGCGACCCTCTAGAAGGTGAGCACTTTGCAGCCACCACAGGAGAGACACCCTGGCCCTGGGGGACAGGCTTATTTTCTGATGAATTTGAAGATGAGACCCGGACCACTTGTCCAGAAGGTCCCACTGAAATGTCCTTGCATGAAACCTGCCGAAGGGGATGGCCTTGTAAGTCGCCACCATCTTCCCCAGTACTCGAGTGCATTGATGGACTGACACTCTCTTCTGTTTTAACAGGTCTCTGACCATGTTCTGGAGTTCCTGGGCTTTTTCCATCGGGAGTAAAACCCGCTTTAGTTCTGTGTCCAGAATCATGCATAAGAAAGATAGCCGATTCGTTGGAACCAACTGTGACTTTGGTAGATTTAGAATCCAGCCATGCTGCTGCAGCACTCTCAGGGAGAGCGACACGCTTTTCTGCAACTGATCTCTTGATCTCGCTTTTATGAGGAGATCGTCCAAGTATGGGATAATTGTGACACCTCGCTTGCGCAGGAGCACCATCATTTCCGCCATTACCTTGGTGAAAATCCTCGGGGCCGTGGAAAGCCCAAACGGCAACGTCTGAAATTGGTAATGACAATCCTGTACAGCAAATCTCAGGAACGCCTGATGAGGTGGAAATATTGGAACATGAAGGTACGCATCCTTTATGTCTAGGGAAACCATAAAATCCCCCCCCTTCCATGCTGGCGATGACCGCTCTGAGCGACTCCATCTTGAACTTGAACTTTTTCAAATATAGGTTCAGGGATTTTACATTCAAAATGGGTCTGACCGAACCGTCCGGTTTCGGGACCACAAACAGGGTTGAGTAATATCCCCTCCCCTGTTGCAGTAGGGGAACCTTGACCACCACCTGTTGAAGATACAATTTTTGAATTGCATTTAACACTAAGGGGCCCTACACACTGGCCGACCCGCCGCCGAGCTGCCCGACGGCGGATACGGCCGACGAGCGACCCGGCGGCGGGGGGGCAGTGACGGGGGGAGTGAAGTTTCTTCACTCCCCCCGTCACGCGGCTCCATAGAACTGCAGGCAAATATGGACGAGATCGTCCATATTGGCCTGCATGCACAGCCGACGGGGGACCAGCGATGAACGAGCGCGGGACCGCGCATCGTTCATCGCTGGAGCCTCCACACTGAAATATATGAACGAGTTCATATCTTTCAAAAAATCGGCCAGTGTGTAGGGCCTATAACTCCCTCTCTGAGGGAGAATCTGGCAGAGCCGATTTGAAAAAAACGGCGAGGGGGGACCTCTTCGAATTCCAACTTGTATCCCTGAGAAACAATTTCTATTGCCCAGGGATCCACCTGTGAGAGAACCCAGTTGTGGCTGAAAAGTCGAAGACGTGCCCCCACTGGAGCGGACTCCCTCAGGGGAGCCCCAGCGTCATGCGGTGGATTTTGCAGAGGCCGGGGAGGACTTCTGTTCCTGGGAACTAGCTGTGTGCAGCTTTTTTCCTCTGCCCTTACCTCTGGCAAGAAAGGACGATCCACGTACTTTTTTGCTTTTATTCGAACGAAAGGACTGCATTTGATAATGAGGCGCTTTCTTAGGCTGTGAGGGAACATAAGGCAAGAAATTTGATTTACCTGCCGTAGCTGTGGAGACGAGGTACGAGAGGCCTTCTCCAAATAACTCCTCACCTTTGTAAGGCAAAAACTCCATATGCCTCTTCGAGTCGGCATCCCCCGTCCACTGTCGGGTCCATAAGACTCGCCTAGCGGAAACAGACATAGCGTTTATTCTGGAACTTAGTAAACCAACATCTCTTTGAGCATCCCTCATATATAATACAGCATCTTTTATATGCACTAGGGTCATTAAAATGGTATCCTTATCTAGGGTCTCAATCTCCGCTGATAAGGAATCAGTCCATGCAGCCCCAGCACTACAAACCCAGTCCGACGCCATTGCCGGTCTAAGTATTGTACCAGAATGTGTGTAAATGGACTTCATGGTAACCTCCTGCTTGCGATCAGCAGCATCCTTGAGGGTAGCCGTATCTTGGATGGCAGCGCTATCTTTTTTGATAAGCGTGTCAATGCCTTGTCCACCTTAGGAGAGGATTCCCATCGTAACCTATCCTTTTGCGGGAAAGGATACGCCATAAGAATCCTTTTGGGAACCTGCAATCTCTTGTCTGGGGTTTCCCAAGCCTTTTCGCATAATTCGTTCAGCTCATACGAGGATGGAAAGGTGATCTCAGGCTTTTTTTCTTTATACATGTGTACCCTCATGTCAGGGACAGGGGGTTCCTCTGTGATATGCAAAATCTCTTTTATTGCAATAATCATATATCGAATACCCTTAGCCACTTTTGGCTGTAATTTTGCATCATCGTAGTCGACACTGGAGTCTGAATCCGTGTCGGTATCTGTGTCAACTATTTGGGATAGTGTGCGCTTCTGAGACCCCGAAGGACTCGGCGACATTGGGACAGGCATGGTTTGACTTCCTGACTATTCCCTAGCCTCAGCTAGGAGTCAGACCCTGTGTCGATATCAGTGTCTATTATTTTGGATAGTGAGCATTGAGAGACTCTGAAGGCCTATGCGACATAGGGACAGACATGGGTAGATTCCCTGTCTGTTCTCTAATCTCTTGTGCAATAAATTCACATTAGCACTTAAGACATTCCACATATCCATCCAGTCAGGTGTCTGCGCTGCCGACGGAGACCTTGCATTCATACACTCCCCCTCCTCCTTAGGTGAGCCTTCAACCTCATACATGTCGACACACGCGTACCGACACCCCCCCACACACACACACACACACACACACACACACACACACACACACACACACAGGGAAGCTCTTTTCTGAAGACAGGTTCCCCACCAGGCCCTTTGGAGAGACAGAGAGAGAGTATGCCAGCACACACCCCAGCGCTATATGACCCAGGAAAAAACACGGAATGTTTTACCCAGTAGCGCTGTTAGAACTTTATACATGCCAATTATGTGCCCCCCCCCCCCTCTTGAAAAACCCAACTGTCACCGTCAGTAAGCAGGGGAGAGTCCGGGGAGCTTCCTCTCAGCGCTGTGCTGTGGAAAAAATGGCGCTGGTGAGTGCTGAGGAAGAAGCCCCACCCCCTCGGCGGCGGGCTTCTGTCCCGCTCAAAATCTATCAAAACATGGCGGGGGCTCTTTATATACATGTACAGTGCCCAGCTGTACATGTATATATATGTTTTTGCCATAGGAGAGGTTTATACTGCTGCCCAGGGCACCCCCCCCCCCCTGCGCCCTGCACCCTTACAGTGACCGGAGTGTGTGAGGTGAACGGGAGCAATGGCGCACAGCTTCACCACTGTGCGTTACCTCTATGAAGATCAGACGTTTTCTGCCGCCTCTGAAGTCTTCTTTCTTCTCATACTCACCCGGCTTCTATCTTCTGGCTCTGCGAGGAGGACGGCGGCGCGGCTCTGGGACGGGGGCGGCGAGGATGAAACCTGTGTACCAATCCCTCTGGAGCTAATGGTGTCCAGTAGCCTAAGAAATAGGACCTTGAGACTCAGAGAAGTAGGGCTGTTTCTCTCTCCTCAGTCCCTCGATGCAGGGAGTCTGTTGCCAGCAGGCTCCCTGAAAATAAAAAACCTAACCAAAATACTTTCTTACAAGAAACTCAGGAGAGCTCCGTGCAGTGCACCCATCTCCTCTGGGCACAGTATCAAACTGAGGTCTGGAGGAGGGGCATAGAGGGAGGAGCCAGTGCACATCCAGAGCCTAAAGTCTTTCTTAAAGTGCCCATGTCTCCTGCGGAGCCCGTCTATCCCTATGGTCCTATGGTCCTTACGGAGTCCCAGCATCCTCTAGGACGTTAGAGAAATCGCCATGGCGTTGGCTCTCGAACCTAGCAGCCCAACGTCTCTCTGAGCGTCTCTCATATATAGGACTGCGTCTTTAATCTGACCTAAGTTCAATAAAATGGTATCCCTATCTAGGGTATCAATGTCAGCTGACAAGGTATCTGACAAGGTATCTGTCCACGCTGCTACAGCGCTACAAACCCAAGCCGACGCTATTGCCGGCACCCGTATGTGTATAAATTGATTTTAAGGTAGTCTCCTGTCTGCGATCAGCAGGATCCTTGAGGGCCGGCGTGTCTGGAGACGGTAGCGCCACCTTTTTGGACAAGCGCGTTAAAGCCTTGTCCACCCTGGGCGAGGATTCCCACCGTAACCTGTCCTGTGCCGGGAAAGGATACGCCATAAGAATTCTCTTGAGAATCTGCAGTTTCTTGTCTGGAGTTTCCCAAGCTTTTTCAAATAACTCATTCAGCTCATGAGATGGGGGAAAGGTTACCTCAGGTTTCTTTTACTTAAACATGCATACCCTCGTGTCAGGGACAGAGGGGTCATCTGTGATATGCAAAACATCTTTTATTGCAATAATCACATAATGAATACTTTTGGCCACCCTTGGGTGTAACCTCGCCTCATCGTAGTCGACACTGGAGTCAGAATCCGTGTCGGTATCAGTGTCTGCTACTTGGGACAGTGGACGTTTCTGAGACCCTGAAGGGCCCTGTGACACAGTCAAAGCCATGGATTGACTCCCTGTTCTATCCCTGGACTCTGCTTTGTCCAATCTCTTATGTAATAAAGACACATTTGCATTTAAAACATTCCACATATCCAACCAATCAGGAGACACCACAATCATCTGCTCCACCTCCTCCTTAGATGAGCCTTCCGCTTCAGACATGCCGACACACATGTACCGACACCCCCACACACTCAGGGATATATCTATATGGAGACAGTCCCCCAATAAGGCCCTTTGGAGAGACAGAGAGAGAGTATGCCAGCACACACCCAGCGCCACCGGAATAAAATCTCAGTAGTACAGCGCTTTTATATAAATATATATAATTACACTCACTGCGCCAATTAAATGTGCCCCCCCCCCCTCTTTTTTGCCCTCTGTAACAGTGTTCAGCAGGGGAGAGTCCGGGGAGCCAGCTTCTCTGCAGTGTGCTGTGGAGAAAATGGCGCTGGTTAGTGCTGGAGGATCAAGCTACGCCCCCTCAGCGGCGGGCTTCGGTCCCGCTCAAATTATTTATATTGGTGGGGGGTTTTCAATATACCGCCTCTGCTGTATCTAATCTCTATGCCAGTGTCCCTTGAGGTTAATATTGATGCCCAGGGCGCCCCCCCTGCACCCTGCACCATTACAGTGCCCGCTGTGTGTGTATGTGTGGGAGCAATGGCGCGCAGCGTTACCGCTGCGCGTTACCTCAGTGAAGATCTGAAGTCTTCTGCCGCCTTTGAAGTCTTCTTTCTTCTTAATACTCACCCGGCTTCAATCTTCCGCCTCTGTGTGGAGGACGGCGGCGCGGCTCCGGGACGAACGGCGAGGGTGAGACCCGCGTTCTGACCCTCTGGAGCTAATGGTGTCCATTAGCCTAAGAAGCAGAGCCTATCATTTAAGTAGGTCTGCTTCTCTCCCCTCAGTCCCACGATGCAAGGAGCCTGTTGCCAGCAGCGCTCCCTGAAAATAAAAAAACTAACAAAAGTCTTTTTCAGAGAAACTCAGGAGAGCTCCCCTGCAGTGCATCCAGTCTCCTCTGGGCACAGGGTCTAACTGAGGTCTGGAGGAGGGGCATAGAGGGAGGAGCCAGTGCACACCCATTCTAAAGTCTTTAGAGTGCCCATGTCTCCTGCGGAGCCCGTCTATACCCCCATGGTCCTTACGGAGTCCCCAGCATCCTCTAGGACGTAAGAGGGGGAAAAAAAAAAAGTAGTATCTCCAAAGACCAGACGATTAACCACTTTAAGACCAAGATTTGTCTGGACCATACCATCCTCAGCAAGACAGCATTGTAGGCTACAAACGGCATATTCCGTCACCTTCTCTCTGAGCTAAACAGCCAGTTTAAAAAAAATGGATTTTCATTATTTGAATATTACCTTCTATCCACCCTCTCATACGGCAGCCATGACCGTAGAGTTCCGTGGAGAAGCTCCCACACAGAACTGTGAGACTGATTAATTATAGCTTTATATGGAGGAGAACAATTCAGCAACACATATTGCACCCAGCATCATAACATCTGAATCAATTACACTTGCAATAAGCAATTCTGCTTAATTATTCAGGCTGGCCGTAAAAGCGCTGTTTCTATAGATGACATTCCACCTTTTCAATCCGTATACACTCAATTATTCTCACACCATTTACAAACTCTTAAAATGTGTTGTGTCTCAGTAAATACACTGTATAACCACAAACTCCTAATTACTCAGCTAACGCAAAAGCACATTTTTAAAAGGTCAAAAGCGATAACTGACAGTAAATAACAGAGCGCTGGGCTCCCACTTAGATATTTCCTCTACAACAGGCCGATGACTCTCATAGTAAAGCAAGAAACGAGATTAACATGTCTTTATTTATTTATTTATTTTATCCAGATACGGCCCAAACTTAGGCCGAGGTGGACGCAAATTGGGTCGGTGCTGCGTGTTCAGTTGCAGTGGATCTAAGAAGAAGGAGCAGCCATTTGTAATAAGATGGCTTCTCAGCGCCGCTGCATGCGTCCGTAGATGCAGACAAAAATTGGGAACAACAGTCGGTCCATAGCCTGCAACTAAGCTGTTAAGGCCAGGCATGCAGCCTCTGGCTACGACACGCGCTCAAAATGGCCGCTTCATGCCTGCATTTTAAATGCCACTACCCTCAAACGGTTGCAGTCTGTCAATCATATTGCGCCAAAAGCCACAATGCAAATGCCGCCACGAGACCACTGCGCTGAACACTAAACATCGACCATTTGAAAACAAATTGAAATGGCGCCCACCTCTGAATCATACCCCTAGTGTTTTAAAAGAGGCCCAGTCCCCAGTAACAGCCGCACATTACAGAGTAAGTTGGTCCAGTGGCTAGCGCTCTACCCTGACGGCTTCCATCACCTTCTCAGTTAAAGCTGAGAATGTACTAAGCCATGAGGAAGGATGCAAAGAGCAGAAAGAGCATGGTGAACAAAACCCTTCCAGGAGAATGGGGTCCCAGAAAAACATGTTGGGCAAGATTCTAAGTCCGATGCAAAATGACCACAAGTGCGGACATCGGCGGCAGACAGAGTTACTACCTTATGCTATTGTGAGCATGCATCCGTCTTCATGCATGGCAGCTAAAGATCAATCCAAAATATGTGTCTTCATGCATGGCTGCTAAAGAACAGTTTGAAATATGCGTCTTCATGCATGGCTGCTGAAGATCAGTCAGAAATATGCGTCTTCATGCATGTCTGCTAAAGATCAGTCTGAAATATGCGTCTTCATGCATGGCAGCTAAAGATCAATCCAAAATATGTGTCTTCATGCATGGCTGCTAAAGAACAGTCTGAAATATGCATCTTCATGCATGTCTGCTAAAGATCAGTCTGAAATATGCGTCTTCATGCATGGCTGCTAAATATCAGTCTGAAATATGCGTCTTCGTGCATGGCTGCTGAAGATCAGTCTGAAATATGCGTCTTCATGCATGTCTGCTAAAGATCAGTCTGAAATATGCGTCTTCATGCATGGCTGCTAAATATCAGTCTGAAATATGCGTCTTCATGCGTGGCTGCTAAATATCGGTCTGAAATATGCGTCTTCATGCATGGCTGCTAAAGATCAGTCTGAAATATGAGTCTTCATGCATGGCTGCTAAAGATCTGAAATATGCGTCCCATCTACAGCCGCTCTCCTCAAGCTCCAACACGGATCTATTCCATGCATACACATGGTGACCGCCCAGTTGCCATACAGAAATGCCCATCTCGCGGTTTGGAGAAGCAGCCACGTATAGAGTGAACCAACCACTCTCATCTCCTCCATCAACCTGCGCGGTCATTATGCGGCGCATGCGCAGTCTGCTGATCGGATGAGTCCACATTTGCGTCCGTCCCACAATGAAACCTACTGGCTTCTTAAGCATTTTATATTCTCTCCTATTCCTATGAAACGCTTAGTGAATTGGGTCCAACTTTATTTCTGTACAGTTCTGCACTACTCTAGCACCATATTGATTCTGCTTTTGAGGCAATGTGAAATCTCCCCATGGATTTCAGTAGAACAGTGCCACCTAGAGGGCATAAGATTCTATTTATGGCTTGAGCATCTACAAAGGCTAGTAAACACGCTTTGCTGTTAAGAAAAATGTCAGCAAATCTGACTTGCACACGGTGGCGTCACATCAACTCCAGCCCTGTCTGCTGCTTACAAAACATGAACACCCTGTATAATATAATGGAGTTCTACGGAAATGCCTATCAAAGCACTAACATGCACAGTGCACTATGCTGTAGCAAAGTTCTGAGATGCATTAATGGACAAGTGTTAAAAGTCAGCTGAAGCAAAGTAACCTATGCGTCTCCAAGTGTCCTATGTCAATGTCTGAGGACTCGGGGAGAAAACGGGAAGTTGTAGCTCAACATCATGCTATTACAGTTCTAGGCATATGAGCAACATAATATCCATTAAACCTAATATAGTAATACTGCACATCTTCCAGGACCATACCATTTTGTTTTACAGTAACCTAAACATTGGGAAGTTCGTATACATACAGCATGTAGGGCAGACTCAGCATCAGTTGCGTGAGGCCTTAGATTGTGATTGCATGCATTTGCAATCTAAGTCCCGCCGGAGAGTGGCGACGCAGCAACTTGGGGGCAGCGTTGGGGCACTGGGCTGGGCGCGGTCCGTACATCGGAGGCGTGTCCGGACAGTTTTTGGGGTGGGCCATGGTGGCTGCATGATGTCACACGCAGCCGCTGCGACCTAAAATATGGCAGACTGGTGACCGCCTTCGCACCTAGGCTGCGGAGGCAGGGGGCTACCCTTTAGATGCGAACGGTTTAGCGATGCGCTCACATTTCAGCGGGAGATTGGGGGGGGACACCAGCATGCGGGGCGGCCTTGCCCTGTGTTGGGGGGCCCCCCCGCATGCTAAAGAGATGATGAAACTCATGCTGAATTTGGCCCGTAATATCTCCCCGATACGTAATACATACATCGAGAGTCACCCCTCCCATGTCTTGGCACCTAGGCTGCAGCCTTGTTGATCAGGTACTAGGTAACTATAAGGCAGCAATATAATAAGTTCATCGTGAAGGGCAGTATGCTGAGCTGTAAGACCTGTTATGACTTATGACAAACTGGAAACAGTTATTTCGTCTGGTGAGCCAGAAATCAGCTTATCAATTCACTAGTAGCTGGTGATTCATTGGAGGTACTGTATGAGGCAAAATGTATCACATGCCTCAGTGAGATCACAGATGTCTGTTCCACTGATTGGCTACATTTACAAGAAAATTGGTTCAGAGCTCAGATAACGGCCTATTATATCTGTAAAGGGTACATTTTACAACCACTAGTGAAGAATCGGACACCAATGCAAGGCTTGACCAGAAGAGAGAACATCATTTATTTACTAATTGACATAATCAAGAGAGAGTATAACATAATAGCAGTAGGAATCCACCGATCTTCCTCTCATCAATGGATTACTACTGACTGTCATCTTTAGAAGAACTCATTAAAGCAATGTTGTATCGTCTTTGTTTAAACGTAATCATTTTAATTGAAGATTAATCTTCCAAAATATTTGGAAGATTTCTAATTGACATTTGTACTAATTAATTGGTAAGCATTAAAGCTTTGTCGGAAGAATTTAAAAACTAAATTTGATGTTGAAATTGCCTAGCGACCGCTGTGAGGCCCCTGCTGGGAAAATTTCATCATTTTACCCATCTATTGTTGGGGCGGGAGGGATGACGGACCCTCTCTTACACTCATGAATTACATTATTAATGTATTCCATTACCACCAACAAATGTCATGTTAATTTCTGATCATCATCAGTTCAGACAATGGTTTCCAGGCTGGCGACAAGCCAATTAGCTATGCAGAACGGAAGGAACTAAATCAACCAATTCCGACATTTTAGCAAGGGTTAAGGGAAGAGTGAAAAACAAAAATACATAAATATTAATAAAAAAAATAAACACACATAACACAAGAGGCCAAAAATACTTCAGGCGATTCAATGGAGGTTGACGTCGTCTTTATCAATATTGCACTGATAGGCAGCTGACAGTCCTCATATTCCTTTATTAGATCGCACTTATCTTTTATGAGATAGTTTACATCAAAATGTCCTTCTTTTGTATGAAAAAGAACAATGCTCGCAGAATAAGATGCTGAAAACACAGAGGGAGGGGAGGTGAAACGCTAGGAGTTTATTAAATTGTTAAAAATTACGTTTTATAGAACTTTCAAAGCCCGAAAGTTTGAGGGTTGTGCATTTTTTGCAGGCGGCTGGTGATTTACAGCTCTGGACAGTAAATGGACCATTATTTTCATTCTAAAGTTTAAATGAGATTAAGGATGATCAAATACTTATAAACAGGGTTTAAAATACCCAGAGGGCTCCAGAAATGAAGGGTCATTTATAACAATATTATATGTGGAAGCAGTGTGTAATACAGAAATGCATTTAGATAACTGCATCTCTGGGAAATACAAGTTGTTATGAGCCTTTTACGAATTTACAATTTTTAATACCAGCCATAATTTTGATTTGTTCTGCGTTTTAGTAAATTTACCGTGCATGTGTGATTATTTTACACGTAAACAGCAGCAATTTTACATTCAAGGATGAACAACTTGTTAGTGTCTTCCTTCCGCCTCTTCTGCAATTACTCCCATTGCCCTGTGTATTTCCAAATTGTATTCCTATAATAAAATGGGGTGTAGTAGGGTATGCCGGCGGCCGGGCTCCCGGCGGCCAGCACCACGGCACCGGAATCCCGACCGCCGGCATACTGACAGCTGGGCGAGCGCAAATGAGCCCCTTGTGGGCTTGCTACGCTATCTATTCTCCCTCCAGGGGGGGTCGTGGACCCCTAAGAGGGAGAAAAGGTGTCGGTATGCCGGCTGTCGCGATTCCGGCGCCGGTATACTGTGAGCCGGGATCCAGACAGCCGGCAAACTGAAGACCACCCAAAAAAATGTACCTCTGCTTTCTGTACATAGGTTATAGGGAAAGTGTAAAAAGCAGACATTCTATACAATTCCAAGGCAAGCTTCTAGAAAACATATAAAATAAATACATTCTACGAGAAATGGGGCTTCCATATAAAAATTGGCAACCGCTCCATCAATCTCTGCGTCTATGAACCCTTTTCTCAGCGCACTGTGAGCACCTATAAAGCTACTTAGTACAGGAGACAGAACGGAGCTCTCAGGCTGCCTGGCATTATTATCACATACAGTATAATCACATTTAAAAATAAAAAAAATTAAGAAACAGCAATGGCCTGGAGCAGTTTAAAGCAAAAGGAAACTCTTTCTAGGGTTCTAGTAAAGTAATCGCTCCAGGGCTGTAACTAGGGGAGTACGAGCAGCGCCGTTACACATGGAGCAGGGCCCTGGGGAAAGCACAGTCACTGTACGCTTGCAGTGTGCCGCCACCAGCAGAAATACTGCAAAGCCATCCGGAGTATCCAAGGGACACTCAAAGCAGGCATCCTGCAGCCTGTGAAGCTGCCTGGAGCGTCCTTAGGATAGGGTTGGCCATCAACCACAGCATCAACGGTTTAATGCCAGTATTTGATAGTTTTGTCATTGATGGCGTAGAAGCAATGGTTTACCTTAGTTGGTGCCGAGACAAGGCACCCACAAAGCCCCGACCCCAGGTCCTGATTGGCCCACGGGCGGTTAATATATAGACGTTAAACGATAGGCAATCAAAAGTCCGACAGGACCAAAAGGTAGACAGGGTCAAAAGTCCAACAGGGCCAAAAGGTCGACAGGGCCAATAGGTCAACAGTGTCAAAAATCCAACAGGGCCAAAAGGTCAACAGTCAAAAGGACAACAAGGTTAAAAGGTTGACACATGTTTTTTGGGGTTTTTCATGCTTTTACAACTTTTGTTTTCATTTACTATCCATGTCACAAACTGTTATCCCGAAGCATGGCGAGCGAATGAATTTCAACACATTTTTGAATTAAAACAAAATGTTTTTGAACACAAAAAAATATTTTTTGTGTCGCCCTTTTGACCCTGTCAACCTAATGACTGTCTATCTTTTAAATGTCTAACTTGTATACCACACCCAGGCCAGTCAGTGAAAGAGGGATGGCCATTGGTGAATGAAACCATCGATGGTCACTGACAGTTTCAACATGATAGTAACCATCAAAGGTGAGCACACTGATGACCATTCCCTACCTTAGGATGCTCTGAGCAGAGTGACTTACTGCATTCCCTGCCAATCAGGCTCCCTGCTGCAAACGCACGGCCGGACACTGCACAAGCTAGAGATTTAATAATTATAATAACATCTCTATTGTGAGGAAACTAGAACCTCTAGACGAGAAGAAATTAACCACTACGCAATTTTATCTACTGTAATATCACAGGACCAACCACACAAAACGTGGGCCTGATTCAGATCCCGAGAGATCTGCTGCCCATGTGGCAAAGTACCGATGTTTGCTGCTTTGTGCAAGAACTGTGGCACAACAGCAACCCATCAGAATAGGTGGTTGCCCTTGTGTCACAGTTGGCTTGCTGGAAGACCCAATGGTAGTTAGTGTCCATCTGGTGTTAGTGGAGCTCCTCACAGCAATACCCACTGACCAGAGTCCGTCAACTGATGCGTTTCGTTGCTAATTTGCAGCTTTATCAAAGGATGCAGCACTGGATCACAAATACATGGTGGAGTCATCTACTTACACCAGGCGCCTCCTGCTACATTACCATATCTGTGCGGGAGGTGGTTGTTAGATAGACAGTTAAAAGGTTGTCAGTCAATAGGTTGACACCATAGGGCCGACATGATCAAAAGGAAGACATATAAGTCGACCTGAAAAAGGTTGACAGGTTTTGGGGGGTTTTTTAGGGGTTTTCCATGTTTTTACAACTTTTGCTGCATTTTTCTATCCACGTCACAAACTACAGCATTACCGTTAGTAACCTTGTGGCGAGCGAAGCAGAGCAAGCCACCGCGCCTGAAGCAAAGACCCCGGATCTGAATTTGAAATTTGAAACTCGTGTCTTTCATACGCAATAAAAAAACTGCAAAAATTTTTTTCAAAAAGTATTGGTGCAATACTCTGGCTAAAGCATTTTTTCAGAGTTCAATGGTTTTTAAATATTTTGCCGGTAACACAAGGTACTTTCTGTACCATTTTACAAACAATTTTCCCTAGCGCCCAATTCCAGCGCTGTGAATCAAAAATATATGGTTTATCTGTCTGTAAAATAACTATTGCATACTGTGCATCGTGTGGCTTTTGCATGCTTGATCTATTATATTACCAGCTCACTGCTTATAACGCTAATTCAGACTAATAGTATGTTAATAACTCACTTTCCAGTGGTCATATAGCAAAAAAATTACCATTTTACCTTAAAGAACTTATTGTTACTGCAAAATCCGTTGAAAGCTTCTGTTTTAGAAAAGAAAAGGACGTTACAGTATAATATTTATTGAAACCATTTAGCAAATCAGTATGCGCCAATAATGGCTTAGAAATTGCATTTTTATGTTATGACTTGATCTGAATTGCTATTGAAATATGGAAAATCAATGCAACTCTATGCACCCGTCCACACCCATCCTCGTTGTTTTGCTGGGTTATGGCATTTACAATTTACACTTCATACAAAAAAAAAAGGAAAAATCAATTACAGCATTTTAAATATTAGCAGCCCTGGCTTGGCAGAGTAGTCTTGCGGCTATTTAGCAAATTGATGTGGACACAACCATGTAATCTGGCACCTGCATATAATAGCAGGGCTGACAAGGAAAACCTTATATATGGTTTTGGCTTAGAGGTTATATAAAAGTAATCTGATTAGTAGGAAAGTTAGATACTTGCAGCTAGAAGCATCAGCCAGCCTACAGATGGATCAGTAACTGCCAAATGCAAGCCAAGCTTCTGGACTACTGAGCTAGCCCTCACCAAAAAAAACATTCCCACTTCAGCCGGAATCCAGACCACAGACAATGTGGTTTAGGTTACCTGTTTAGCAATGTCAGGTGTCACAAACCAGCTAATGACAGGCAATGTAACCTGTTCCTGTGAGAGCGAACCTTTCCTGAATTCCAGAACGTGCACATTGTCTGGACTCAGGACAGGGGAGCAGAAGGTTTTTTACGCAAAAGATGGTGAGGGCTTCAAATGGGCTTCTGAATTCTGGGGTCTACTGGCATTGTCAAAGTGGTAGGTGGAGAGAGCACCGCCAATGTATAGAAAACCTACTTATTCGGAAAACAATAGATGTTTTATAGGTCTCTGCTTGCTGGGTCTACATGCCTGGGATGTAATACCTCCGGACTACATGTTTTTCCATTTCATTATTTGGAGTACCATGCCCCTTAAAAAACATATGCTCAATAATGGTATTTTCTCAGTGCTTGTTTACCATGCTTTCTCTTTCTAGTTTCAGGACCTTTGTTTCTGAATAAGAGGTTCCATCTACAGTTTCTTTGTAAGACTACAACCAGTTAAACACACAAAAAATAAATAACAAAAGGATAAAGCAGAATAATAAATTTAAAAGTAACATGGTTGTAATAAAAATAATGATGCTTCATAATTCTAAAAATACAGTCATGAAAAAGATGTTTAACTGTGTTATTTGGAATAATGGCATGTCCATTATGTCTCTACAAGATCTTCTCAAAGCATGTCCTTCTATCCAGATTATCTCTCTTGCTATAGTCCAGTTCTACTCTAGTTCCCAGGGCTCACCTGTAGTACATGATTAAGCATAGGTCAACCTATCAGCCCTCTTCAGTAAGCGATATAGGGTCTATGTATTAAGCCTTGGAGAGAGATAAAGTGGACAAAGAAAAAGTACCAGACAATTAGCATCTCACTGCTACAGGCTGTGTTTGAAAAATGACAGGTGCTTGCTGGTTGGTTGGTTCTTTATCTTCGTCGACTTTATCTCTCTACAAGACTTAGTACATAGACCCCCTACTACCCTGACCCTTCGGGAAAAATGTCCCTACAACCGTTCTGGAGATGAGGGAACTGTTGAATGCCACTATTCTATTGATTTACTATACGCAGTTATGTATAATTACAAAGATGGAAAAAGTAGGCACGCAATTTGCTCCCTTCTGTAATGTGGCGCGCCTACGTCTGCGTAATCGAGACCACTTTTCTGGGAAGATGTTTGAGGCAGCATGCCAAGACGGCAGTAAACTGCAGAGCATTACGTTTAGCTCCAATGTAATTGGATTGGCAAGATGAATTTATTCATTGGCTCTCAATGCCAAGGTGGTTGAAACCCCATGCAATAACTTTAATTAAAACAACACAAGTCAATAAGTAAAATGGAGAAATCTAAAATATAAATATCATAAGGCAGCCATTGGGAGGCAGAAGTGGTAAGTCAAAGGGAGGCATAAACGGGAGAGAAAGAATAATAAGAGATCAGTAACGGGTAA
The DNA here is from genome assembly GCF_028390025.1 of Pseudophryne corroboree. Taxonomy (NCBI): domain Eukaryota; kingdom Metazoa; phylum Chordata; class Amphibia; order Anura; family Myobatrachidae; genus Pseudophryne; species Pseudophryne corroboree. The sequence continues at coordinate 433,535,525 of NC_086452.1, read as the reverse complement.
AATAAGAGACGGTATCCTGTAAACCGGACGAGAGGCGATTGTTGGACTTAAGGTGTGTACACACGGTGAGTTAAATCTGTAAGATTTTGACTATATAGTCAAAATCTTATGAAAAGTTAGTGCATATCTTAAGCTGTTAGGCAGCTTGCGATACAGATTCGATCAGGATGCGCGCTCCCGTGGGGTCGGTATCGTAAGGTTAGATAGACTGTGCAGGCAAGTCAATCTTGACTATCTAGTGTACAATCTAATACAAAGTATAGTCAAAATTGGCACTTAGTCAAAATCGTACATAGACAAAATCTCAAGCACAGATAGTCAAAATCTGTAAAATCTGTGCTATCTGGGCTCTGGGGGAGTTTAAGGGAAATCGCATAGTCAAAATCGAACATAGCAGGGATCTCACCGTGTGTACACACCTTAGAGTAAAAATGACTGTGCGTTATCAGATGTTTGGGGTATTTAGGGGCTGTGTACGTCAAAGTCTGCGCACTCATACTGGTTGTCCAGAGATGCTTATGTTGTAATTCACAACGCTCAGAGAAGATGGTGCGAGTGAAACCGAGAGGAAAGAGAGTGGCAGAGGCTATTTATGGGATCATGGTCAGGTGGAGGGAATGGGACAATTAAACCAGCGTTCTGACAATGAACCTTAAACCATGGGGGATGAGGCACAGCAGCAGGTAGCATTACGTTTCCCCCAAGCTGACTCAGGGGTTTATTTATTAAACCTTTTAAAGAAGACAAGTGAAGGGGTTCCTCATAGCAAACAGTCAGATTCTACCATTTTATAGAATGTTCTAGATCTGGCATGGCAAGCCTGAGTCTCCCTAGCTGTTGAAACTACAAGTCCCAGCATGCTTTAACAGCTGATCGGTGATGCTTACCATTGCAGTGTATAAAAGACTAGGTTATTATCATTACATTTTATTTATAGGGCGCCACAAGTGTTTCGCAGCGCCGTACAAAGGACAGTACAGGGAGACAAAACTTAGCATAACAGTAAATAAATAACAAAAATGGAGTGCAGGTAACAAAGAGCACCATAATGCTCAAAACATAATACAGCTAAGATGTAAGTAGCGAGGGAGTAATCATCGTACTATTTGGGGCTGGCGGCCATAGAGAGAGAGGAGCCTTTACCAGTAGGAGAAAAAGCAGGTAAAGATGGTCGCTGAGTGAAATGTGTCGAGAAGAGGGCTTAGACAACAAGAGGAAAGAGGGCCCTGCTCTGAAGATCTAACAATCTAGTGGGGAGAGGCGACAGACAGATGACATGTGGTGCAAGCAAGCGGGAGGTAGCCTGATGGCGGTATGCAAGCAAAGCAGAGATGTTCAAGGCATGAGGCAGGGGGATGGAGGAGCAGCCTAAGGACTAGGTTATGCATTGGAGGGGTACGCTTTGATGAATAGGTGGGTTTTCAGTGCCCATTTGAAGCTTTGCAAGGTCGGGGAGAGCCTAATGGAGCGGGGGAGCGCGTTCCACTGAAGGGGTGCTGCACGGGCAAAATCCTGAACTCGCGTATGGGAAGCAGTGACCAAGGCAGAGGAGAGGAGACGGTCATCAGCCGACCGTAGTGGGCGGGAGGGAGTATGAAGGGAGAGGAGGTTGGAGATGTAGGGAGCGGTGAAATTAGAGATGGCCTTGTAGTATGTGAGGGTGAGGTTGCATTATCTTCAGCCAAACACTTTCTATACTTGGTAGTAGGGCTGTTCAAGGGAAGGCTCAGTACAGATATGTCCTCAAACATCTAGCCTCAATACGCCACATGGTGCGGTGGTGCCTGGCGTGAGGGAGCCGATAGGTCCCATGCAACTCTGTAGCGCCGGGAGTATTGTTTGCCGAAAATGCGCCATCGTCGCAACGCAATACAGTTAGGACGCACCGGGAGACTGTGCTGATTCATTTGACATGCGGCACTGTGTGCGACTGAGTCTGTATACGAAGAACAGAACTTGGTATGTATAAATGCGACAGCGGCTGCATTGCATCACATCGTCTGCAGATTCAGATACTCAGTCTCAGACAGATACACAAGTGTCACATATCGAACGAATCAGCACAGTCTCCTGGTGCCTCCTAATCACATCGCGTTGTGGCTAAGATGCATATTCCTCAGAAAAAGACACTCGACGCTAGCAGAGTCTCTCGGGACATGGCGTGCCAAGAGGGGCTGTTTGGCACGACTGCAGCAGATGTATACGGACACATCTGTACATTTGCCTCCTAGGATAAGCTTAAAAAAGGGGTGGGGTTGTAGAGAAACACAAAATTTCCCCTTTAAAGAAAAAATTAGAAAACTATAAAGATAATGGAGGGGTGTGGTACAAAAGGGTGACATTCAGAATGTCAACGTGGCCAAGATGCTGACAGTGAGAACATTTACAGCCGACATGTCAACAATTTGGTTTGTATGGACTTCTCAACAGACATTAACTTTTCACAATGTTCACTTTATTACAGCGTCGACATTCTGAATGTCTTTTTTTAATTTATTATTGTTACCTTGTGCCACAAGATACAGAGAAGAAAACTGCATGTAGAGACATTTGTTGTCAGACAACAAAACAGTGCAAAATAGGATTTGTGCAAACTTGTATTTAATGAATAGACCGTAATGCACGCCTTAAATCAGAGGAAACGTTTGATGACGGCGTTCCCTTAGCAATGCCTGCTCACTGTTATGTGAATGGAAGGTCACATGACATTTGCCATTACTAGGTTCTAGGCATTTGCAGTAATTGTACAGTAACACGCTTAACTAACTATTGTGACAAGAAAACATCCCAGGCTGATTTTCAAGAGATTATCGTGAACAAATGAATGAAGACAATGAGTCCTCTGGGTAAATATTTTTTTGGTTAAGCAGCAACAGGTGAATCTTATTTACACATAATGTTAAATGTCTGCCAAATTACACAGTTAGTTAGCGAGCCAGGCGCATGAGATTACCAAGGCCCGGGGAGGAAAACATGTAGAAATTACATTTTCTGATTCAGCGTATACAAGCCAGCTACATATTGGGGGTCAGTCCGAGTTGATCGCTAGCTGCTAATGTTCGCTGCGTAGCGATCAGTGAAAAAAACGTCTAATCTGCGCATGCGTATGCACCGCAATGCGCACGCGCATCGTACAGGTACGAAGTCCATTGTGGTTTTGCACTGGTTCTAGCGACGATTCCAATCGCACAGCCGAACGCAAGGAGATTGACAGGAAGTGGAAGTTTCTGGGTGTCAACTGACAGTTTTCTGGGAGTGTTTGGAGAAATGCAGGCGTGGCCGGGCGTTTGCTGGGCGGGCATCTGACGTCATTACTGTGTCACTCGTCGCAGCAATCATCGCACAGGATAAGTAACTACAGGGCTGGTCTTGTTTTGCACAAAATGTTTTTGCAGGCGCTCTTGCTGCACAGGCGTTCGCACTTCTGTAACGGGAAAATACACTCCCCCGTGGGCGGCGACTATGCGTTTGCATGGCTGCTAAAAACTGCTAGCGAGCGATCAACTCGGAATGACCCCCATTATGCCTGTTATTGCTTCTAGAGTCAAGTTGCAGGGATTTGTTTCTGCCAGGTTCTGAGTATCCGATCCCCCTGATGAACCCCATGTTTTTTTTTATTACGGACTGCAGTCCGATATTGTAGCCATGTGATTCAAGGGTATTGGAGCAAGGGCCTATACTGTGATACCATTAGAATCACATTATTTTGTCCCCACCTCCTCACGATAGACCTGCAAATCACAGCATTTTGCTGTGAGGTAGAAGGCTATATATACACACATGGAAAGCCCCCCTACCAACCCCCCCCCCCCCCCCCCCCCCCGTAAAACTCCTGCATTTTCCCACAATAGACAAGGATTGCAACTGACTTTACAAGTTTCCTTTTAAGACAATAATAAGAATTTACTCACCGGTAATTCTATTTCTCGTTGTCCGTAGTGGATGCTGGGAACTCCGTAAGGACCATGGGGAATAGCGGGCTCCGAAGGAGGCTGGGCACTCTAGAAAGATCTTAGACTACCTGGTGTGCACTGGCTCCTCCCACTATGACCCTCCTCCAAGCCTCAGTTAGGACACCGTGCCCGGACGAGCGTACACAATAAGGAAGGATTTTGAATCCCGGGTAAGACTCATACCAGCCACACCAATCACACCGTATAACTCGTGATATGAAACCCAGTTAACAGTATGAAACAACTGAGCCTCTCAACAGATGGCTCAACAATAACCCGATTTAGTTAACAATAACTATGTACAAGTATTGCAGATAAACTGCACTTGGGATGGGCGCCAAGTATCCACTACGGACTACGAGAAATAGAATTACCGGTGAGTAAATTCTTATTTTCTCTGACGTCCTAGTGGATGCTGGGAACTCCGTAAGGACCATGGGGATTATACCAAAGCTCCCAAACGGGCGGGAGAGTGCGGATGACTCTGCAACACCGAATGAGAGAACTCCAGGTCCTCCTCAGCCAGGGTATCAAATTTATAGAATTTTGCAAACGTGTTTGCCCCTGACCAAGTAGCAGCTCGGCAAAGTTGTAAAGCCGAGACCCCTCGGGCAGCCGCCCAAGATGAGCCCACCTTCCTTGTGGAATGGGCATTGACAGATTTTGGCTGTGGCAGGCCTGCCACAGAATGTGCAAGCTGAATTGTACTACAAATCCAACGAGCAATAGTCTGCGTAGAAGCAGGAGCACCCAGCTTGTTGGGTGCATATAGGATAAACAGCGAGTCAGATTTTCTGACTCCAGCCGTTCTGGAAACATATATTTTCAGGGCCCTGACCACGTCTAACAACTTGGAGTCCTCCAAGTCCCTAGTAGCCGCAGGCACCACAATAGGCTGGTTCAGGTGAAACGCTGACACCACCTTAGGGAGAAACTGGGGACGAGTTCTCAATTCTGTCCTATCCATATGGAAAATCAGATAAGGGCCTTTACATGATAAAGCCGCCAATTCTGATACTCGCCTGGCCGAAGCCAAGGCCAATAACATGACCACTTTCCAAGTGAGATATTACAGATCCACGGTCTTTAGTGGTCCCAAGGTGCCACAGGAGGCACAAACGGGGGCTGAATATGCAGCACTCCTTTTATAAATGTCTGAACTTCAGGTACTGAAGCTAGTTCTTTTTGAATGAAAATCGACAGAGCCGAGATCTGTACCTTAATGGAACCTAATTTAAGGCCCATAGTCACTCCTGCTTGCAGGAAATGCAGAAATCGACCTAGTTGAAATTCCTCTGTTGGGGCCCTTTCGGCCTCACCATGCAACATATTTCCGCCATATGCGGTGATAATGATTTGCTGTAACCTCTTTCCTAGCTTTAGTAAGCGTAGGAATGACTTCCTCCGGAATGCCCTTTTCCTTCAGGATCCGGCGTTCAACCGCCATGCCGTCAAATGCAGCCGCGGTAAGTCTTGGAACAGACAGGGCCCCTGCAGCCGCAGGTCCTGTCTGAGTGGCAGAGGCCATGGTTCCTCTGATATAAATTCTTGAAGTTCTGGGTACCAAGCTCTTCTTGGCCAGTCCGGAACCACGAGTATCGTTCTTACTCCTCGCCTTCCTATTATTCGCAGTACCTTTGGTATGAGAGGCAGAGGGGAGAACACATAAACCGACTGGTACACCCACGGTGTTACCAGAGCGTCCACAGCTATCGCCTGAGGGTTCCTTGACCTGGCGCAATATCTTTTATAGCTTTTTGTTGAGGCGGGACGTCATCATGTCCACCTGTGGCCTTTCCCAATGGTGTACAATCCTTTGGAAGACTTCTGGAGGAAGTTCCCACTCTCCCGGGTGGAGGTCGTGTCTGTTGAGAAGATCTGCTTCCCAGTTGTCCACTCCGGGAATGAACACTGCTGACAGTGCTAACACATGATTTTCCGCCTATCGGAGAATCCTTGTGGCTTCTGCCATCGCCATTCTGCTTCTTGTGCCGCCCTGTTGGTTTACATGGGCGACTGCCGTGATGTTGTCTGATTGGATCAGTACCGGCTGGTTTTGAAGCAGAGGCCTTGCCCCTCAGGGCATTGTAAATGGCCCTCAGGTCCAGAATATTTATGTGTAGGGAAATCACCTGACTTGACCAAAGTCCCTGGAAGTTTCTTCCCTGTGTGACTGCCCCCCAGCCTCAAAGGCTGGCATCCATGGTCACTAGGACCTAGTCCTGTATGCCGAACCTGCGGCCCTCTTGAAGATGGGCACTCTGCAGCCACCACAGTAGAGATACCCTGGTCCTTGGAGACAGGGTTATCAGCCTATGCATCGGAAGATGCGATCCGGACCACTTGTCCAACAGGTCCCTCTGAAAAGTTCTTGTATGGAACCTGCCTAATGGGATTGCTTCGTAGGAAGCTACCATTTTTCCCAGGACTCGCGTGCAACGATGTACCGCTACCTGTTTTGGCTTCAGGAGGTCTCTGACTAGAGATGACAACTCCTTGGCTTTCTCCTCCGGGAGAAACACTATTTCTGGTTTATGTCCAGAACCATCCCCAGAAACAGTAGACGTGTCATAGGAACCAGCTGTGACTTTGGACTGTTTAGAATCCAACCGTGCTGTTGTAGCACTTTCCAAAATAGTGCTACCCCGACTACCAACTGCTCCTTGGACCTCGCCCTTATAAAGAGATTGTCCAATTACAGGATAATTAAAACTCCCTTTTTTCGAAGGAGTATCATCATTTCGGCTATTACCTTGATAAAACACCCTCGGTGCCATGTACAGTCCAAACGGCAGTGTCTGGACTTGGTAATGGTTATCCTGTACCACAAATCTGAGGTACTCCTGGCGAGGATGGTAAATGGGGACATGCAGGTAAGCATCCTTGATGTCCCGGGATACCATGTAATCCCCCTCGTCCAGGCTTGCAATAACCGCCCTGAGCGATTCCATCTTGAACTTGAATTTTTTTATGTATGTGTTCAAGGATTTTAAATATAAAATGGGTCACACCGAACCATGCGGTTTCGGTACCCCAAACCGTGTGGAATAGTAACCCCGTCCTTGTTGAAGTAGGGGCACCTTGAGTATTACCTGCTGGGAATACCGCTTATTAATTGCCTCTAGCACAGCCTCCCTGCCTGAGGGAGTCGTCAGCAAGGCATATTTTAGGAAACGGCTGGGGGGAGACATCTCTAATTCCAGCTTGTACCCCTGAAATACTACTTGAAAGAAACAGGGATCCACCTGTGAGCGAGCCCACTAATTGCTGAAATTTTTGAGACGGCCCCCCACCGTACCTGGCTACACCTGTGGAGCACCCGCGTCATGCTGTGGACTCACAGGAAGCGGGGGAAGAATTTTAATTCTGGGAACAGGCTGACTGGTGCAGCTTTTTCCCTCTTCCCTTGTCTCTGTACAGAAAGGAAGCGCCATTTGACCCGCTTGCTTTTCAGAAGCCGAAAGGACTACCTTTGTCTGTGAGGAAACCTGAGGTAAAAATATTTCTTCCCAGCAGTTGCTGTGGATACGAGGTCCCAGAGACCATCCCCAAATAATTCCTCACCCTTATAAGGCAGAATCTCTATGCGCTTTTTAAGTCAGCATCACCTGTCCAGTGACAGGTCTCTAATACCCTCCTGACAGAATGGACATTACATTCATTTTGGATGCCAGCCGGCAAAATATCCCTCTGTGCATCCCTCATATATAAGACGACGTCTTTAATATGTTCTCATATTAGCAACTAGTATGCTTGACAGGGTCACCGACCACGCTGCAGCAGCACGCTCTGCAGGTCTCAGTCTAGTACCTGAGTGTGTAAATACAGACTTCAGGATAGCCTCCTGCTTTTTATCAACAGGTACCTTCAAAGTGGCCGTTCCTAAAACGGCAGTGCCACCTTTTTTGACAACCGTGTGAGCGCCTTATCCACCCTAGGGGATATCTCCCAGCGTAACTTATCCTCCTGGCGGGAAAGGGTACGCCATCAGTAACTTTTTAGAAATTACCAGTTTCTTAACGGGGGAACCCACGCTTTTCACACACTTCATTTATTCATCTGATGGGGGAACAAAACACTGCCTGTTTTTTCTCCCCAAACCTAAAACCCATTTTTAGAGGTGCTTGGGTTAATGTCAGAAATGTATAACACATTTTTTATTGCCGGGATCAAGTCACGGATGTTCCTAGTGGATTGTGTATATGTCTCAACCTTGTCGACATTGGAGTCAGACTCCGTGTCGACATCTGTGTCTGCCATCTGAGAGAGCGGGCGTTTTTGAGCCCCTGATGGTCTTTGAGACGCCTGGGCAGGCGCGGGCTGAGAAGCCGGCTGTCCCACAGCTGTTACGTCATCCACCCTTTTATGTAAGGAGTTGACACTGTCGGTTAATACCTTTCACCTATCCATCCACTCTGGTGTCGGCCCCACAGGGGGCGACATCACATATATCGGCCTCTGTTCCGTCACCATATAAGCCTCCTCATTCAACATGTCGACACAGCCGTACCGACACACCGCAGACACACAGGGAATGCTCTAAACGAGGACAGGACCCACAAAAGCCCTTTGGGGGGACAGAGTGAGAGTATGCCAGCACACACCAGAGCGCTATATAATGCAGGGACTAACTGAGTTATGTCCCCTATAGCTGCTTTTCAATAATATATACTGTATACAGTGCCAATTTTAATGCCCCCCCTCTCTTTTCCCTCTTACTGTACTGTAGAATTGCTGGGAAGAGCCAGGGAGCTTCCTTCCAGCCGAGCTGTGAGGGAAAAATGGCGCCAGTGTGCTGAGGAGATAGGCTCCGCCCCTTTTTTGCGGCGTATTCTCCCGCTTTTTATGGGATTCTGGCAGGGGTATTTACCTCATATATAGCCCCAGGGGCTATATATTGAGGTATTTTAGCCAGCCAAGGTGTTTTTATTGCTGCCTCAGGGCGCCCCCCCCCAGCGCCCTGCACCCTCAGTGACCGGAGTGTGAAGTGTGTATGAGGAGCAATGGCGCACAGCTGCAGTGCTGTGCGCTACCTTGGTGAAGACAGGATGTCTTCATGCCGCCGATTTTCCGGACCATCTTCTTGCTTCTGGCTCTGTAAGGTGGACGGCGGCGCGGCTCCGGGACCGAACATCAAGGCTGGGCCTGTGGTCGATCCCTCTGGAGCTAATGGTGTCCAGTAGCCTAAGAAGCCCAATCCGGCTGCAAGCAGGCGAGTTCGCTTCTTCTCCCCTTAGTCCCTCGCTGCAGTGAGCCTGTTGCCAGCAGGTCTCACTGAAAATAACAAATTCTAAGACTATAACTTTCTAAGAGCTCAGGAGAGCCCCTAGTGTGCATCCAACCTCGGCCGGGCACGAAATCTAACTGAGGCTTGGAGGAGGGTCATAGTGGGAGGAGCCAGTGCACACCAGGTAGTCTAAGATCTTTCTAGAGTGCCCAGCCTCCTTCGGAGCCCGTTATTCCCCATGGTCCTTACGGAGTTCCCAGCATCCACTAGGACGTCAGAGAAAAGATTTTTATACTTCACCACTCAAGTTAATGGCAAGTGTATCCATAGAATGGGAATTCTTCCTCACCCCCTTCATGACAGGTGAGTACTTCTTAGTACAGCGGTAACACTAAGACTACCTCTTACTGTTACCACTGAACTCATCACAAGTAACTGAACCCTTGAGGTACAGGAAAATAGATGAGAACTGAAGTCTGATGCTTTGTATCTCAAGAGTACGTAAGGAGTAATGCAGAGATGATGTCTCTCTAGCCGCTATTTCACGCCTGGCGGTCACGATTCAGCACAGCCTGCGCAGCAGAGGCGAAATCAGCTTTGTGAGAAATAGTTCCGTTTCCATTGTTATTGTTCTTCCTTTGAATTACATTACAGAGGGCTAAATATTGTACATACAGGGCCGCAACTGGGGGGCAGGGGGGGGGGGGGGGGGGCAGAGGAGTTACAGAGAAGCTTCTTTTTTTTTTACTGGCAGTGCTGTGCTGCTACATGAGACAGCAGATGGCTCCCAGGGTAGTGCCTCTGACCCACCTGTGTACCCGCAGCTGACTCTGACGCTATGTGGGTGGGCTCCAGTACCTGGGATCTCTCCTATGCCGGCTACGGTCTTAAACTCCCTTCTTTGCCATGCAGTGCTGCGACTAGCGTGCTTGCGCAAAATATAGAAGCAAGCTGTTGGTGCTGTGTTTTTCAGCAGGCTATGATCCCAGCTGCCTGCCCAGCACCAACCGATAAACAGCCGGCAACACACCATTGAGAGGACACGCTGCCCCAGGCGTTTGCTTGTTAACAGGTGCAGTCACCAATGTTACAGAAATTAAAGGTTCACTTTGCCAGCCATCCACTTGGCCTGGACAACCTCCAGCTCTCACCGAGTATCACTACAGCAGCTTTGTTGTAAATTTAAAGACAGACTTTATTATCTGCACTGTGCTCCCAGTTAGCAGTATCAACCTCCGCTTTACCTCCCAGATGGGGGGGATTTGGTGTAGCTTATAGGGGGATGTAGTGTAGTGATGTAGTGTACCATATAGGGTATGTAGTGTAGTAATGTATTGCTGTATATAGGGGCATGTAGTGCACTGATGTGGTGTAGCATATAAGGGGATGTAGTGTAGTGATGTAGTTCAGCGCGTAGGCGATGTAGTATAGTGATGTAGTGCAGTGGATAGAGGAATGTAGTGCAGTGATGGAGTGTTATGATATAGTGCAGTGATATAGTGCAATGTATGAGGACACATAGGGGCATTTAGTGGAACACGCTGCTGGGGTGGCATGTGACGCATAGGGCATTTGGGGCAGACAGGGGAATATCGTCCAATGGTATCACCTTTTTTTGAAATTTTAGATCATCTGATTATTTTAGTCTGACAGGGTTTGTTTGTTTGTTTTGGTTGTTTTTTTTGTGTTGTTTTTTTTTTTTGGGGGGGGGGGAGAGCCAAATTACTGCCTTGCCCCGGGTGATGAAAATCCTAGTTTCGGCCCTGACATTATATATATATATATTTATTTTGTTTATTTATTTGAGATGTTGTCTGGCACTCCAATAATCAGACCAATAGCTGCTCCGGTGCCCTGCCTTCAAGTAAATAATATAAAGCAAATTTGGCTGGCACTGCTGGAGACTAAGAAAGACGATGACACAGTATATATAGTCAACGTTTCAGGGTTTCAACCCTCCTTTTATCAAGACCTGGTCTTGATAAAAGGGTTGAAACCCTGAAATGTTGACTGTTCAAAGGTAAATTCATTGCAAGTAGCCGGGCTCCGGTCAGTGGCGGCTCCAGAGGAAGGGCTGCAGAGCAGTCCAAAGTTCAAATAGAGGAGCCACACCAACTGCCACCAACTGTCATCCCAAACAGACTCACTGGCAGTTGGTGTGGCTCCCCTATTTGAACGTTGGACTGCGCTGCAGCCCCACCCCTGGAGCCGCCATTGGTTCCGGTGCTTTGCGGGATATGTCTCACCTGCTGATTTTCTGATTTCTGCACATGGCCTATGGAGGTGCGAGCAGAAACCAGCCTAGTGTAATTACACTCATGCGTGCAGTGGGTGCTGCTAGGGGCATATCAGGGGTAACTGAATCTTATAGGAAAGGCTTAGAACAGTGCGGAGTAACGGCTGAAGCAGAAACAATTCCAGTACTTAAGACTAAGGGCTATATTCAGAACCCGGAAAGGATCAGACAGGTCAGTATTCAGTGCCGCGGCCCAGGTTTGGCCCGTTCCCAACACTGCCAATCCGACTTTTTTTAAAGTCGGATTGACATTGTCGGAAACGGGGCTAAAACCTGTCGGGTTTGACCGCGCTTCCCACAATACACACGGCTCGGCGGAAAAAACAGAGCCCTAATGAATAGGTCGGAACCCCTTACGAACTAAATCTGTCCAACAATGTTTTCAAAGTTTAAACTTAAGTTGTAAAAAAAAAAAAAACAAACAAGAAAAAGAAAGAAAAGTGCTTTCAAAATGTGTAGGTTAGCCAAAAAGGATTTAAGAAGGACTTACCAGCTTTACTAAGGGGCATCACCACAACTTGCTCATTGTGCCTCGCAGTTCTCAGAACTTCTGATCATCACAGAGCCTCTGGCAGTTGGAGCACTCAGGGCAGCGACACCGCAAAGGCTGAAAGGAAAAAAAAAAAATATGCATTTATAATCAGCAGGCTCAAATGTGCTGTCAATATAGGCCAGAAAGTCAACGTGGTACACGCGGCCTGAAAGGGGCACTTGTGCCATTTGCAAAGGTCATGAATTAAAAGTGCAGAACCGTACTTCAATGAAGTGAGTAGAGGTGGGGAAAGCAGCAGTTTCCCCAGATCGGAACGCCACTCAATCTGTTTAAATAAATAGAATTAAAAAGTATATTAAGCATATTGGGGGGATACTGTAAATGTAAATGAATTTACTCTAATAAATTAAACTTGCACCATGGGTAGGTGAACTGTCTAGTGTCCGTAAGAATCTCGTAAGTCGCTAATCGCTGGAAAGTTGAGGGAATGAAACATACAGTAGGTAGGTTCAATGATTCTAGTGTTCTATGTGAAGTGCAGATTACATTATAAACTCCACCACTGCATGCCTGGATAAAGTTCTCTGGTTGTACAGTGCTGTGGACTATGTTGGTGCTATAATTATAAAAGGATTATTAAATATTGCTTACATAAACACTACTGTAAATCTCCATATATTGTCTGATCTTACCCGCTGAACCGCTAAGGACACGAGCCCCTGCGGCCTACGAATATGTGTGAGCTTTATTTACTGTACCATGGCAATGTCTACAGAAAAGGATATTTGTGAGCTGCCATTAAGCTTGTTGTAATCTGAGGAAACTACAAATGATGTGTAAAGTCTCCGTGGTAATAATCATGTGCCAGCGATAAGCAACACGCAGCTACATAACGTGATGCAAAACACTGCAGGTACAAAACACCACCACCACCACCTCAGAGGAGGCAATACGGGCTAGTTTGCTACGGTGAGCAATCAGACCGCTGACATCTCAGCCACGGCAAGCACCCGTCACACTGAGGTGCGGGACAAGAGTGACTAGATAAGCGGCACTCAGCAGGAAATTGGCTCAGTGCATAAAACGACTCTTCCCACTGGGTGCAGGCAGCAGGCACTGGCAAATCACAATGACCATGGGGGGTCAGAGAAACGCGTGGTTGGGGGGATAATTACTACAGCACTCTGCACATATACAGTGCTAGCCCTGGGGCCATCACGAAGTCATTGGGCCATTAGTTGGCAGCAGTCCGTAGCTTCCAATTGTCCACATGGACACACCGACCAAGGCCACACATTGGTATTGGTTTCTATATTAATTGGACAGTTAATATGAGAGGCATGTTAAAAAATAAACCAAAAAGAAGAAGTTTTACTCTGGTGAAGTCCATAGTTCACAATGAATGGTCAACCTATTTTTTAGGATGGTAATATCATCATCCAAACCTTTTTCGAGAGTCCGAGGTCAGTCTTCTTACTGAACGTCATTATACATAGCTATGCATAATGAAAGAATGTCCATTCGGTCGTATTTTAAAAGTTTATAAAATATATACAGTAGTTTTATTGAAAATGCTCCTGTTATAGGGGGTCATTCCGAGTTGATCGCTAGTGAAATTTTTTCGCAGCGCAGCGATTAAGTGAAAAAGCGGCACTTCTGCGCATGCGGCGCAGTGCGCTTGTGCGACGTACTTTCACAACGGGCAATGTATTTTTACACAAGGTCTAGCGACGCTTTTCAGTCGCACAGGCAGCCGCAGAGTGATTGACAGGAAAGGGGCATTTCTGGGTGTCAACTGACCGTTTTCAGGGAGTGTTTGAAATAACGCAGGCGTGCCAGGAAAACCGCAGGTGTGGCTGGCCGAACGCAGGGCGTGTTTGTGACGTCAAATCCGGAACTGAATGGTCTGAAGTGATCGCAAGCGCTGAGTAGGTCTGGAGCTACTCTAAAACTGCACAATTTTATTTTGTAGCCGCTGTGCGATCCTTTCGTTCGCACTTCTGCTAAGCCAAGATACACTCCCAGAGGGCGGCGGCTTAGCGTTTGCACAGCTGCTAAAACCAGCTAGCGAGCGATCAACTCGGAATGGCCCCCATAGTCCGTTTAGTTTCCCAAAACTACGCACTTCACAAATTTAAGAGAGAAAAAAAAAATTAGCTTACGGCCTCCTTAAGAATTTGTAAAAAAGAAAAAAAAAAGAATCAAAACAATAAAACGTAAAAGTGAAAAGAAAAAAAAAGATACAAAGAAAGCATCATGGGGGGGGGGGGGGGGGGGGGGTGTACTAAGCAGTGAAAAGAGTGGGGAAGTGAACCAGTGCATAGGTTGCCCATGGCAACCAATCAGCTACTCTGTATTATTTTATAGTATGTAAATTATAAATGTTACTACAATGCTGATTGGTTGCCATGTGCAAATTCTGCACTGGCTCACTTCTCCACTCTTTTCACTGCTTAGTACATCTCCCCTAAAGTAAGAAGTAAAATAACAAGGGGGTCTATTTACTAAGTCTTGGAAGGAGATAAAGTACTTTCTCTCCATCCACTTTATCTCTCTCTAAGGATTAGTAAATAGACTCCAAGATACCTGCAACCCGTTTCACAGTATGCGCACGCTTCCAGGCAGTAACATGAGCAGTAATAGTGTTTGGAAGGGGTATTTTGCCGGGATGTGGTGAAGGGCCTATACTGTAGCATTAGCGCCCAGATGGGAATATATTCTGACCCGTACGCACGCTCCGGTTCATCGCTGCGATGAGAACAGGTCGGAACTGCGCATGCGCGGTGCCCGCAATGCGCACGCGCGTCTTTGCCCAGCGACAGCCGTCGCCGGGCAATGACCAGAAGAAAGAAGAGAGTGATCGCTGGCGCGATCGCAAGAAGATTGACAGCGGGGAGGCGTTCCGGGACGGATTCTCACCGTTTTCCGGGCGTGGAGTTCCGAACGCAGGCGTATCCAGGCGTTTGGAGGGCGGTTGTCTGACGTCAATTCCGGGACCTTCATCGCTGGATCCATCGCACAGGGTAAGTAACTGCAGGGCTGTCCTTGTTCTGCACAAAACTTTTTTAGCATAGCAGGGCTGCACAAGCGATCGCAGCCCTGCTATGCCAAAATACACTCCCCCATAGGCGGCGTCTAGTTGATTGCACGTAGCAACTTTTTGCTGCTCGTGCAATCAACTCAGAATGACCCCCATAATCTTAATACACCTCTAACAGGTACATTGCACATTTTTTTACAGTATGCTTTATTTTTGGTAGGTAAGTTATGTTGTAACTAGCAAACTATAGTAATGCTGATATACAAAAAGGCATGCAGGCTGTGACATCTTAGGCCTGTCAATGATTAGCTATGTGTTTGTATACGGACAGTCTGTGCAGTCAAACGCCCCAGTTGTTTATCATTGCATCCTTTATACAGTCCATCTGTTACTATAGGTTGTGACAGTCTTTGGACTGTCCAGATGGAGAGGCAGAATTTAACTATTTAATTGCTGCAATTTACAGCTGTATGTTTTGAAAGAGCTGAGTAATTCTTTCTTACTCTCATAACAATTATGTAAATTGACTGCAAAACTGTACAAGATACAACGAAAAAGAATTATAGCTCAATGCTGTCTAAACACAAATGCGCACATTACAATATCACGGATTTTATTTGTTATCGCACGGTTTACAAAATAAATAAAATGAGCGGTGTTACAATGAATCTAAAATGATTAAATGTGAGCGGTCAGACTGAATTATAAAATAATAATTTTCACGGTAATTCTTCATCAAAGATTGGTTAGAAGCGGATTACAGTACAAATATTTCACTCATGACATTAAAAAGTGTAATGGGGTCTATTTAAAATGAAGCGGCTTATGGCAGCAATACAGAATCTCCTACAGCGGCAATTACCATTCTGGGGCTCCTCGGGGTACCCCAGCAAACACCCTGCTCCCCTGGGTAACAGGGAGAGGCAGAGGACAGGGCCGTAACTACGTGTGTGCCAAGTGGGCTCGGCACACAGCGCAGTTGCCCTGAGGGCGCACGGCCAGCGGCATGTAATGAGTCAAATTGACTCATTACATGCCGCCTGTTCTGTGCTGTGCGCCGCCGCGCTGTGGAGGGAGAAGAGAGCAGCGCCGGGCAGGTGAGAAGGAGGAGGAGGGAGGGGGACTGGAGCCGCAGCAGCGCTATTTCATTGGTAGTAAGCGCCGCTGCAGCAGCCTCCTCTCCTTCCGTATTGGCTGCCTGGCGCTGCTGTGGATGCTGGGATGTGGTTCCTCCATCCCAGCATCCACAGCAGCGCCAGGCAGCCAATACGGAAGAAGAAGGGACTGCTGCAGCGGCGCTTACTACCAATTACATAGCGCTGCTGCGGCTCCAGTCCTCCTCCCTCCTCCTCCTTCTCACCTGCCTGCACCAAGGAAGCTGCACGAGGAGCCTGTCAGCGGGGAGATGGTAAGTCTCTCTCTCTCGGACACCGTCTGCCATAATGTGTAAAAAGGGGGCATGGTTGCCGCAATGTGTAAAAAGGGGGACTGGCTGCCGCAATGTGTAAAAAGGGGGCCTGGCTGCCGCAATGTGTAAAAAGGGGTACTGGCTGCCACAATGTGTAAAAAGGGGGACTGGCTGCCGCAATGTGTAAAAAGGGGGACGCTGGCTGCTGCAATGTGTATAAAGGGGGACACCATCTGCTGTAATGTGTAGAAAAGGGGATGCTGTCTGCCGTAATGTGTAAAAAGGGGGACTGTCTGCTGTAATGTGTAAAAAGGGGGACTGGCTGCCGCAATGTGTAAAAAGGGGGACTGGCTGCCGCAATGTGTAAAAAGGGGGACGCTGGCTGCTGCAATGTGTATAAAGGGGAACACCATCTGCCGTAATGTGTAAAAAGGGGGATGCTGTCTGCCGTAATGTGTAAAAAGGGGGACTGTCTGCTGTAATGTGTAAAAAGGGGGACTGGCTGCAGCAATGTGTAAAAATAAGATTTTACTTACCGATAAATCTATTTCTCGTAGTCCGTAGTGGATGCTGGGGACTCCGTCAGGACCATGGGGAATAGCGGCTCCGCAGGAGACAGGGCACAAAAGTAAAAGCTTTAGGATCAGGTGGTGTGCACTGGCTCCTCCCCCCATGACCCTCCTCCAAGCCTCAGTTAGGATACTGTGCCCGGACGAGCGTACACAATAAGGAAGGATTTTGAATCCCGGGTAAGACTCCTACCAGCCACACCAATCACACTGTACAACCTGTGATCTGAACCCAGTTAACAGCATGATAACAGCGGAGCCTCTGAAAAGATGGCTCACAACAATAATAACCCGATTTTTGTAACAATAACTATGTACAAGTATTGCAGACAATCCGCACTTGGGATGGGCGCCCAGCATCCACTACGGACTACGAGAAATAGATTTATCGGTAAGTAAAATCTTATTTTCTCTGACGTCCTAGTGGATGCTGGGGACTCCGTCAGGACCATGGGGATTATACCAAAGCTCCCAAAACGGGCGGGAGAGTGCGGATGACTCTGCAGCACCGAATGAGAGTACTCCAGGTCCTCTTTAGCCAGGGTATCAAATTTGTAGAATTTTACAAACGTGTTCTCCCCCGACCACGTAGCTGCTCGGCAGAGTTGTAATGCCGAGACCCCTCGGGCAGCCGCCCAGGATGAGCCCACCTTCCTTGTGGAATGGGCCTTGACAGATTTAGGCTGTGGCAGGCCTGCCACAGAATGTGCAAGTTGAAATGTGCTACAAATCCAACGAGCAATCGTCTGCTTAGAAGCAAGAGCACCCAGTTTGTTGGGTGCATACAGGATAACAGCGAGTCAGTTTTCCTGACTCCAGCCGTCCTGGAAACCTATATTTTCAGGGCCCTGACAACATCTAGCAACTTGGAGTCCTCCAAGTCCCTAGTAGCCGCAGGTACCACAATAAGCTGGTTCAGGTGAAACGCTGACACCACCTTAGGAAGAAACTGGGGACGAGTCCGCAGTTCTGCCCTGTCCGAATGGACAATCAGATATGGCTTTTGTGAGACAAAGCCGCTAATTCTGACACTCGCCTGGCCGAGGCCAGGGCCAACAGCATGGTCACTTTCCATGTGAGATATTTCAAATCCACAGATTTGAGCGGTTTAAAATGTGATTTGAGGAATCCCAGAACTACGTTGAGATCCCACAGTGCCACTGGAGGCACAAAAAGGGGGTTGTATATGCAATACTCCCTTGACAAACTTCTGGACTTCAGGAACTGAAGCCAATTCTTTCTGGAAGAAAATTTACAGGGCCGAAATTTGAACCTTAATGGACCCCAATTTGAGGCCCATAGACACTCCTGTTTGCAGGAAATGCAGGAATCGACCGAGTTGAAATTTCTTCGTGGGGCCTTCCTGGCCTCACACCACGCAACATATTTTCGCCACATGTGGTGATAATGTTTTGCGGTCACCTCCTTCCTGGCTTTGACCAGGGTAGGAATGACCTCTTCCGGAAAGCCTTTTTTCCCTTAGGATCTGGCGTTCCACCGCCATGCCGTCAAACGCAGCCGCGGTAAGTCTTGGAACAGACCTGGTACTTGCTGAAGCAAGTCCCTTCTTAGCGGCAGAGGCCATGAGTCCTCTGTGAGCATTTCTTGAAGTTCCGGGTGCCACGTCCTTCTTGGCCAATCCGGAGCCACGAGTATAGTTCTTACTCCTCTACGTCTTATAATTCTCAGTACCTTGGTTATGAGAAGCAGAGGAGGGAACACATACACCGACTGGTACACCCACGGTGTTACCAGAACGTCCACAGATATTGCTTGAGGGTCTCTTGACCTGGCGCAATACCTGTCCAGTTTTTTGTTCAGGCGGGACGCCATCATGTCCACCTTTGGTCTTTCCCAACGGTTCACAATCATGTGGAATACTTCCCGATGAAGTCCCCACTCTCCCGGGTGGATGTCGTGCCTGCTGAGGAAGTCTGCTTCCCAGTTGTCCACTCCCGGAATGAACACTGCTGACAGTGCTATCACATGATTTTTCGCCCAGCGAAGAATCCTTGCAGTTTCTGCCATTGCCCTCCTGCTTCTTGTGCCGCCCTGTCTGTTTACGTGGGCGACTGCCGTGATGTTGTCCCACTGGATCAATACCGGCTGACCTTGAAGCAGAGGTCTTGCTAAGCTTAGAACATTGTAAATTGCCCTTAGCTCCAGTATATTTATGTGGAGAGAAGTCTCCAGACTTGATCACACTCCCTGGAAATTTTTTCCCTGTGTGACTGCTCCCCAGCCTCTCAGGCTGGCATCCGTGGTCACCAGGACCCAGTCCTGAATGCCGAGTCTGCGGCCCTTTAGTAGATGAGCACTCTGCAGCCACCGCAGAAGAAACACCCTTGTCCTTGGAGACAGGGTTATCCGCTGATGCATCTGAAGATGCGATCCGGACCATTTTTCCAGCAGATCCCACTGAAAAGTTCTTGCGTGAAATCTACCGAATGGAATCGCTTCGTAAGAAGCCACCATTTTTCCCAGGACCCTTGTGCAATGATGCACTGACACTTTTCCTGGTTTTAGGAGGTTCCTGACTAGCTCGGATAACTCCCTGGCTTTCTTCTCCGGGAGAAACACCTTTTTCTGGACTGTGTCCAGAATCATCCCTAGGAACAGCAGACGTGTCGTCGGAAACAGCTGCGGTTTTGGAATATTTAGAATCCACCCGTGCTGTCGTAGAACTACTTGAGATAGTGCTACTCCGACCTCCAACTGTTCTCTGGACCTTGCCCCTATCAGGAGATCGTCCATTTTCTTTGAAGAAGAATCATCATTTCGGCCATTACCTTGGTAAGGACCCGGGGTGCCGTGGACAATCCAACCGGCAGCGTCTGAAACTGATAGTGACAGTTCTGTACCACGAACCTGAGGTACCCTTGGTGAGAAGGGCAAATTGGGACATGGAGGTAAGCATCCCTGATGTCCCGGGACACCATATAGTCCCCTTCTTCCTGGTTCGCTATCACTGCTCTGAGTGACTCCATCTTGATTTGAACCTTTGTATGTAAGTGTTCAACTATTTCAGATTTAGAATAGGTCTCACCGAGCCGTCTGGCTTCAGTACCACAATATAGTGTGGAATAATACCCCTTTCCTTGTTGTAGGAGGGGTACTTTGATTATCACCTGCTGGGAATACAGCTTGTGAATTGTTTCCACTACTGCCTCCCTGTCGGAGGGAGACGTTGGTAAAGCAGACTTCAGGAACCTGCGAGGGGGAGACGTCTCGAATTTCCAATCTGTACCCCTGGGATACTACTTGTAGGATCCAGGGGTCCACTTGCGAGTGAGCCCACTGCGTGCTGAAACTCTTGAGACGACCCCCCCCCCCACCGCACCTGAGTCCGCTTGTACGGCCCCAGCGTCATGCTGAGGACTTGGCAGAAGCGGTGGAGGGCTTCTGTTTTTGGGAATGGGCTGCCTGCTGCAGTCTTCTTCCCTTTCCTCTATCCCATGGCAGATATGACTGGCCTTTTGCCCGCTTGCCCTTATGGGGACGAAAGGACTGAGGCTTTTTCTCCTTTATACGGCAATACTTCCATGTGCCGTTTGGAATCTGCATCACCTGACCACTGTCGTGTCCATAAACAACTTCTGGCAGATATGGACATCGCACTTACTCTTGATGCCAGAGTGCAAATATCCCTCTGTGCATCTCGCATATATAGAAATGCATCCTTTAAATGCTCTATAGTCAATAAAATACTGTCCCTGTCAAGGGTATCAATATTTTCAGTCAGGGAATCCGACCAAGCCACCCCAGCGCTGCACATCCAGGCTGAGGCGATCGCTGGTCGCAGTATAACACCAGTATGTGTGTATATACTTTTTAGGATATTTTCCAGCCTCCTATCAGCTGGTTCCTTGAGGGCGGCCGTATCTGGAGACGGTAACGCCACTTGTTTTGATAAGCGTGTGAGCGCCTTATCCACCCTAAGGGGTGTTTCCCAATGCGCCCTAACTTCTGGCGGGAAAGGGTATACCGCCAATAATTTTCTATCGGGGGAAACCCACGCATCATCACACACTTCATTTAATTTATCTGATTCAGGAAAAACTACAGGTAGTTTTTTCACACTCCACATAATACCCTTTTTTGTGGTACTTGTAGTATCAGAAATATGTAACACCTCCTTCATTGCCCTTAACAAGTAACGTGTGGCCCTAAAGGAAAATACGTTTGTTTCTTCACCGTCGACACTGGAGTCAGTGTCCGTGTCTGTGTCGACCGACTGAGGTAAAAGGACGTTTTAACGCCCCTGACGGTGTTTGAGACGCCTGGACAGGTACTAATTGGTTTGCCGGCCGTCTCATGTCGTCAACCGACCTTGCAGCGTGTTGACATTATCACGTAATTCCTTAAATAAGCCATCCATTCCGGTGTCGACTCTCTAGAGAGTGACATCACCATTACAGGCAATTGCTCCGCCTCCTCACCAACATCGTCCTCATACATGTCGACACACACGTACCGACACACAGCACACACACAGGGAATGCTCTGATAGAGGACAGGACCCCACTAGCCCTTTGGGGAAACAGAGGGAGAGTTTGCCAGCACACACCAAAAACGCTATAATTATACAGGGACAACCTTTATATAAGTGTTTTTCCCTTATAGCATTTTAATATATATAGTCATATCGCCAAATAAGTGCCCCCCCTCTCTGTTTTAACCCTGTTTCTGTAGTGCAGTGCAGGGGAGAGCCTGGGAGCCTTCCCACCAGCATTTCTGTGAGGGAAAATGGCGCTGTGTGCTGAGGAGAATAGGCCCCGCCCCCTTTTCGGCGGGCTTCTTCTCCCGTTTTTCTGAGACCTGGCAGGGGTTAAATACATCCATATAGCCCCCAGGGGCTATATGTGATGTATTTTTAGCCAGAATAAGGTACTATCATTGCTGCCCAGGGCGCCCCCCCCAGCGCCCTGCACCCTCAGTGACCGCTGCTATGAAGTGTGCTGACAACAATGGCGCACAGCTGCAGTGCTGTGCGCTACCTTATGAAGACTGAAAAGTCTTCTGCCGCCGGTTTCTGGACCTCTTCACTTTTCGGCATCTGCAAGGGGGTCGGCGGCGCGGCTCCGGGACGAACCCCAGGGTGAGACCTGTGTTCCGACTCCCTCTGGAGCTAATGGTGTCCAGTAGCCTAAGAAGCCAATCCATCCTGCACGCAGGTGAGTTCACTTCTCTCCCCTAAGTCCCTCGATGCAGTGAGCCTGTTGCCAGCAGGACTCACTGAAAATAAAAAACCTAACAAAACTTTTACTCTAAGCAGCTCTTTAGGAGAGCCACCTAGATTGCACCCTTCTCGGCCGGGCACAAAAATCTAACTGAGGCTTGGAGGAGGGTCATGGGGGGAGGAGCCAGTGCACACCACCTGATCCTAAAGCTTTTACTTTTGTGCCCTGTCTCCTGCGGAGCCGCTATTCCCCATGGTCCTGACGGAGTCCCCAGCATCCACTAGGACGTCAGAGAAAAGGGGGACGCTGGCTGCTGCAATGTGTATAAAGGGGGACACCATCTGCCGTAATGTGTAAAAAGGGGGACGCCGTCTGCCGTAATGTGTAAAAAGGGGGACGCTGTCTGCCGTAATGTGTAAAAAGGGGGACTGTCTGCTGTAATGTGTAAAAAGGGGGACGCTGTCTGCTGTAATGTATAAAAGGGGCTCTACCTGGTGTAGTGGCGCTACTGTGCAGCGTAATTTGAATAATGGAGACTACTGTGCACCGTAGTATGAATTGCTATTATTTTGTGGCCACGCCCCTTCCCCATAAAGCCACGCCCCTATATATTTTCCGCGTGCCGTAGGCGCGCACTGCCCCTCTTACTTGGGGGGGGCGCACCAATGTCGTTTCTTGCACACAGCGCTAAAATTCCTAGTTACGGCACTGGCAGAGGGTGACAGCATAAAGCAGAGGGAGGCAGAGTGTGATAACGGATGGCAAGGTGAGGCAGAGGGTGACAGGGAGAGGCAGAGGGTGACAGGGAGAGGCAGTGGGTGAGGCAGTAAGTAGGGATCGGGTGTGTGTGCGTGGAGAATGGGGGTAATGGGATAACTCACTGCTGGTCTGGGTAGCAGTGGGCCCCTTAGCCCTCAGGGGGCCCGAAGCAATGCACCTGCTGCACCAATGGTAATTACGCCTCTGCTTATACCCCATTTCCATCTGAAGATGCGGGTCGCAGCCGGGAGCCTGACACGGGTGCTACCCAGCTGCGACCCGCATCGGCCACTTTCCCATCAGCAGTCACCATCCCAGCATATTGCAGGGTTGGTGACGCTGCTGGTCACATGATCTCCCAGCGCCACCCTTCCATACAGTGTAAACGGGAGCCATGTTGCATCGACACGGCTTCCATTTACACTACACCTTACCCGAATCATTCCCGTGTCCTACCCAGGTAGGATTCCCGGGTCCCTTGATCCAGGTTTTTCCTGAGGGAGCCATTTCCACTAGCAAAAGACACGGGTAAATGCGCGCCGCCTCCCCCCCCCCCCCCCCCCCCGTGCATTTACCCGTGTTTATTGAGCTAGTGGAAAAGGGGTTATTATGTTATAGGTGTATGTATGGTTTTTTTTTCAGACGGGGAACCAGCTAAGCCTCTCTGGCTTCACCGGTCCCAATAACCAGGTTTATCTACCACTGCTTGTTAAATTGACGCAGACGGCCATGCTCCTAGACTTTAAGCAGAGTAATGACAGGTGCCCGCAGGAGAAGATTAGTGCTCTGTCTGCAGTTTACCTCTTTGTGAATTGTGAGAAGCTGACATAGGCACTTTCTACATCTAAGGGGTCAATCTAATTAGCTGCGATGAACTCGCAGGTACAAGTCATCGCGGCAGCCAGTGCACTTTACGGCGGCCCAAATTCCCACAAAAGTGCTCGATGCCCAATAGGGCAGCCCGCAAAGGGTGTGAGAGATTGGGTGCTGTTGCCAGCCTTGTACACAGCATAACAGCACATCGCGCCCTTCGCGGCTAGCTGGATTCACCCCCATGTTTTATATTTAAAATATGATAAAAAAACAATAGATTAAAGACCACCATAAACGGCGTGTTCTCAGGAATATTGCGGTGATTGTTTCTGAACAACCAATTGCATTTCTGCACAAACAAAAATAATGGCTGTATGCCAACTTGATTAGTAAAGACACAGAGGAGAGATGTATCAAAACTTGGGAGAGAGGCAGGTGTACTATAGCGGCACTTATCAATAAGTGGCAAAGCAGGAAGCAATAACACCAATATGTACCAACGTCTCGTCTGCTGGAGGAGTAGCAGGGGAGAGAAAACTCCAACCTCCGGCAATTGCTGCCAGACCCACAGTGCATCAGCCTAGTCTTACCTCCCGGCCAGTCCCACCGTGCATGCATGA
The DNA here is from genome assembly GCF_028390025.1 of Pseudophryne corroboree. NCBI lineage: Eukaryota > Metazoa > Chordata > Amphibia > Anura > Myobatrachidae > Pseudophryne > Pseudophryne corroboree. Next base: position 433,511,167 of record NC_086452.1, on the reverse strand, counting down.
GATCTCTCATGTGAAGCAGGCCCCCTAGGAAGGCAGGTAATCCCTGCTGATATGAGGAAAAACAATAAGCCATTTTTTATAAAAATATGAATGATTCTCCGTCGCTATACAAGCATACTTGCCTACCCTCCAGGAAGCTGCGGGAGGCTCTCGTTTTTTTGGGTAGCCCCCCGCACCCCCGGAAGAGTAGGCAGGTCTCCCGCATCCTGCTCGCACCCTAGTGATGCGGGCAGGATGGAGAGATAATCTCCCATATTTGCGGATCCGTCGGGTGGGGAAGAGGCTAAAATTACGCAAAACGCTTCATTTTAGCCCGTCCCCTTCCCGCGGACCCGCGAATCGGGGCTTGATGATGTCACAGTCCGCCCCCGCCCCCCGAAGACTCCTGCAGCGTCTTCTCTCTGGGCTTCTCCCGGTGAGGAGAAATCTATTGTAGGCAAGTATGCATACAAGTGTTTGCAGATAATGTAGATAAAAGGGATTTTTCTCCACCGTATCTGTTTTCATACATGCCAAAAATGGTTCTGTCAAATATGGCATTTGTTCTTTCACCTCCTCCAAAGTACCAACCTTTGATACATCTGGACCCCAGTCTAGTGCCTTTATTATAAACATAAATTATGCATAGTTCCAAACTTGGGATTTCTCAGGTCTTTTAACAGTCTAGTTAGAGATAGTTTCCCGGCACTGCTCAATGGTGTAACTGTACTAAAACCATGACAACCAATAACCCATTAGCTCTTATGCAACAATAAAAACAAACACTTGATTGGGTGCTATGGTAATACCTCCCAACTGTCACAAGTAAAGCGGGCAGTTCCAGAACAGTCAATTATTATTGCAACTACACAAGTATGCATATAGGGCCTGATTGAGGAAGTCCCTAAAAGCCGAGGCGCCACAAGGAAGGTACCCCCGGAGTGAGGTAATCTGGGGCTTCCCATGAGGCTACACCCCCTGTAGTGATATCAGCAGAGGACATCAGGGAGGCCACACGCCCAACCTGCAAAGCCACACCCCCTTTTTGGGAGCAGGCGCCGAGATCTTGCTGCACCGGTTGTCATCAACTCCGGAGCCGCCACTGGCTAAAAGTCACACAGCGCATGCATCTCACAGTGTGTGCGCACGGAGGCGCAGTTGTCTCAGTAAGGTATTGGATGTTCCTGGGTGCTGACTGGAAGGCGGCTACTCAGAAGCACGGAGATGCTGAGTCTTATAGGCGTGTTATGGGAATGTCTCGGTTGTGTCGCATAGCTGGTTGTGAAATCATAATCACGTACATTGAAGGCCATACCAGACGGAGACTCTGCATCTTGCGTAACTGTTGTGTATGAAGACCCACAAAGTGGGCGTTCCAGTCCTTACACATTCAGATTGCGCACGTGTACAGCAGGGAAAGGGCTGATAGTAGCATTAACCACCTAACAGGCTAATATTTTTTTCAGGATTGAATTACTGTAGGTTAAGAACATGTATTTGAAACTCATCAAACACAACTTTTCTATTTTAAAAAATAATTTTTTTTGTACATTGGTAAAACATTATTTTTTGAAAAATAAAACATCTGTAGCCAATAAATCGGACCATCGATTGTCATACCATCACGACATCGCGGCTCCCCCACACCCGGTGTCTGCACCACTGTGCAGCCGCCGGGTTTACACAGGAAAGATGAGAGCAGTTTTATTAACATTTCCCCGGTAGTGATTGGCCGCACGGCAGGCACTGGGGGAATGAACCAAGAAGCAGAGCGCCCAGTGGCGTCCAGTGCCCATTTCTGACTGGCTGCACCTGCTGCGACCATGTCAGGCAAGTGGTTATGGCAAAAGATGCTACAGCGCTTCAACAGCGTGTGTACGTGTATATGAGAGCACAAGAGAGACCGCAAGAGTGACTCAGGCACTTTTTTTTTCTTTTTTAAATAGAAGATTATGGACAGATAGCCATGACTTCCCAAACAAGCTAGTACGTGTTAAGTCAGTGACCCAAACCCTTTATGGAACTATGGCCCTCATTCCGAGTTGTTCGCTCGCTAGCTGCTTTTAGCAGCATTGCACACGCTAGCCCGCCGCCCTCTGGGAGTGTATCTTAGCTTAGCAGAATTGCGAACGAAAGATTAGCAGAATTGCTACTAAATAATTATTAGCAGTTTCTGAGTAGCTCTCTACTTACTCCTACACTGCGATCAGCTCAGCCCGTTTCGTTCCTGGTTTGACGTCACAAACACGCCCTGCGTTCGGCCAGCCACTCCCCCGTTTCTGCCGACACTCCCGCGTTTTATCCTGGCACGCCTGTGTTTTTCCGCACACTCCCAGAAAACAGCCAGTTTCCGCCCAGAAAAACCCACTTCCTGTCAATCACACTCCGATCACTTCAACGATGGAAATTCTTCGTTCGGACGTGAGTAAATCTACTAAGTTTTGAGCTAAAATACTTAGCGCATGCGCACTGCGTACCATGCGCATTTCTGCCTTAATCGCTCCGTTGCGAAAATCGGCAACAAGCGAACAACTCGGAATGACCCCCTACATATGGAGCGTAGGAGAAAAACTCATTACAACTGATGAGTTCATCTCGGTCCCTCAACTCTTTCCACTCAAAGCGGTTGCAATCCAAGCATTATACATACCGGAGAATTTATGGAGTATCACGAAAAGTGTTGGCCCTCATTTAATAAACAAACAGCAACAGCGTTTGTAAGCCTCTGGAGGGGGATGTATCCCAATGTGTCTACAAGTGATCGGGATTTTCCATTAAATTAAATCAGATGAGGATTAACCTGGAAGCCACGAAAAAGAAAGCCTGCAGTTGTCACACTGTGTTCCTGGACCGTAGAGTGTTTAGGTTACGACGCCAGCTATCGTACTCGCTGGAACGATTGTGCCGTGTTGTTTCTCCACAATGCCACGTGAGGCCTTGCCGCTAGCCATCTCTGCAGATGGACGAGAGCTTGGGGAATACGGTTACAAACACCTTGTTCTCATAAACAGGAGCTGAGTTTTCTCTAAGTTTTCCTCTCGCCCTTTTGCTTACTTTCCCCCTCAGCGATTTTTTCCTTGGTAGAAAACAGTCTGCAGGGAGCAGGGAAGGAGCAGCTGTAGCGTCCCAGAGGCAGGTCCACAACAATCAGCTTGTTTACTCGCTGCAGAAGTGTAAACTTAGACCGGAGACAAAGAGAGCTCCCAAGGACAAAATAACACAAGAAACGACAGCATGTTTGCAAATTAAATAAAGCTGCTTCTCCTTACAGTTTGAGGGTGTTGAATTTTAATTCAATTTTGTTTCATTCACAGACAGACATTCCAGTAAGTTTAGTTTGTGTTTGCAAATGTACAGTATTTGTAATTGATGTATGTGCGGGTGGAGTGTGCCAGGAATTACTGCCATACTCTACTGAGCTGTCTGATAGGGGATGTAGTCAGGGTTCACTACGATATGCCGGCGGTCGGGCTCCCGGCGACCAGCATACCGGCGCCGGGAGCCCGACCGCCGGCTTACCGACAGTGTGGCGAGCGCAAATGAGCCCCTTGCGGGCTCGCTGCGCTCGCCACGCTACGGGCATGGTGGCGCGCTACACGCGCCACGCTATTTTATTTTCCCTCCAGGGGGGTCGTGGACCCCCACGAGGGAAAATAAGTGTCGGTATGCCGGCTGTCGGGATCCCGGCGCCGGTATACTGTGCGCCGGGATCTCGTCAGTTGGCATACTGAAGACCACCCTGTAGTCATTAGGTAAAGGTTCATAATGTAGATACCACAATGTCAACAGTTATGATGTGGAACGGGCTACATTTCGGAAACTGAAATGTCAACATTGTCAGAATGTTGACGTTAGGGTTAGTCACTAGGTAGAGGGTTAGGGCTAGGCACAAGGGGAAGGGTTAGGGTTAGGCACTAGGGGGGACGGTTAGTCACAAGGGGGAGGGTTAGGCACTAGTGGGGAGGTTAGTCACAAGGGGGAGGGTTAGGGCTAGGCACTAGGTGGAGAGTTAGGGCTAGGCACTAGGGGGAGGGCTGGGGTCAGGCACCAGATGTAGAGCTAGGCACTAGGGAGAGGGTTAAGGCTAGGCACTAAGGGGAGGGTTAGGGCCAGGCACTAAGGGGAGGGTTAGCAGTAGGAATTAGGGGAATATTGCTGGAAAGCCGGCAGATTGGAGATCTGACCCAGAAGTGACGGTCACAGCCTCTGGGACCCAAAAGCTACTGAAGCAGTCAGGAGCAAGTAAGTCACAGCTGGGCCACCAGGGACGACATGTCGACATTTTATCAGTGTCTATGTTTTGAATGTTGACATTATGACCAAGACCTGGTCATAATGTTGACATTCATCTTGTGAGGGATGTGACTGGGATGTGTAGCTGCTGGAACATGACAATGCTCATTTAAGCAGCTCTAAAATCTCCAGCAGCCAATTGGGCTGATGGATTTCACAGGAAAAACAAAATCAGCTCTGCCATTGGCTAAGCTGCCTGCCATTTGGCAGTTAACTCCCCATCAACCAATGTCACTCGGCTGTGCAGGAATGATACAACATCGGGTGGCGTCTCTGTAGCGTATAATAGATGACAGGGGCCACTGTAATGTATAATGGATGTCACTAGTATGATGTCTCTGCAGTGTATAATGGACACCAGAGGGTGGACTCTGTAGTGTATAGTGGACATCAAAGGCCCCTGTAGTGTATAACGAATATCAGAAGGGGGAATCGGTAAGTTTTGTCAACAGTTGAAGCTGGAGAACAGTTGCCATGATGCGGACACGGCTAACATGCTATTTAGAGAATGCATTGGCATTAGCATGTTAACAGTGACGACATCATGGCGTTGGTGTTGACATAGTGCCTGTCGATAAGCTAATTGCATCCCTCAGAAGAAGGGAGTATTTCTGCCTGACATAAGAAGGGGTACAGAAGCATATAAGGGACATACGCATTTCATACACCATATAGGGCCTGATTTGGGACGCACGCACTGCCGAGGTCCGACACAAGGGGGCAGGTTTTTTTTTTCTGTGCATGCATCTACAGTATATCGCACTATGCAAGCACCCCAACTGAGTCCATACTGGGTCGCAGTTGCCATTTCAGGTGCACGCAGGGAGAAGAGTGTTGGAAATGTAGGGGCTGTTTCTGGACGGCGACAGTGAAGTATGTTAGCGCATGCACGGAGATGGTCCGCCTTATAGGCGTGTTATAGGTGTGTCGCTGATGGTGGCTGCGTACACACGCGATTAACCACTCACATAGGTTGCAAAACTTAACCTACCATGAGGCTGGTACAGGTTCCGATGGTGCGACTGGTATTACAGCGCGGGTCTCCGTCCTTGCACATTCAGACGCACAGATATACACCAAGGGAGTGTGGTGAAGCGGCATTTGCATCAATCCGCATATGTGCGACCACCAATAGACGCAGACAGGGACACCCCATAGTTTCTCATGTATATATGACTTCTACATTCCCCTTTTATCGGTACAATAAACCAAAGTAAATGTTGAAGGGCTCCTTTAAGTTACAGGCATGGTTTTCCTTTAATAGATATTAGATCGTAAGTAACTTCCTAATATTCTGCAGCTTTCCAATTTCATTAACACCCTATCAAACCAACATGACAGAATACTGCATTTTTCACTTAAGGTTTTCCAGGTGCTAAACATTTCAGAAACTAGCAAGAAGCAGATCATGTCAAAATAAAGCATGTTCCACATTCCCATACATATTCTTAATATACGAGCTTATTTTCTCCATCTGTCCTCAGCCATAAGAGTCTGACTTCTATGCAATGTCAGTCAGAAATAGAAGGAAAAAATAACTTTTATAATTCCAAAAAGTTTCCCCAGAGGAGATTTAAGGATACTAAGGAGATGTTCTATTAGCCTGCAATAGCAACCCACCACAGACACGGATCTTGTGCAAGACGAACCTTGGTGGCACCAGTTCGCCACAGTCTGACAGTGCGCAATGTTGGGATTCAGAATGGGGGTTCGCACCGGTCAGAGTCGACAATGTTTTATTTCATGTAGGACAGAGTAATTGGCGGAGCCCCGTCAGAGCTGGATGTTTGGTTTCATGTAGGACAGAGTAACGTTTCATGTTGGACAGAGTAACTGGCAGAGCACCCGTCAGAGGTGGATGTTTGGTTTCATGTAGGACAGAGTAACGTTTCATGTTGGACAGAGTAACTGGCAGAGCACCCGTCAGAGGTGGATGTTTGGTTTCATGTAGGACAGAGTAACTGGTGGAGCCCCCGTCAGAGCTGGATGTTTGGTTTCATGTAGGACAGAGTAACTGGTGGAGCACCGGTCAGAGCTGGATGTTTGGTTTCATGTAGGACAGAGTAACTGGTGGAGCGCCCGTCAGAGCTGGATGTTTGGTTTCATGTAGGACAGAGTAACTGGTGGAGCACCGGTCAGAGCTGGATGTTTGGTTTCATGTAGGACAGAGTAACTGGCGGAGCACCAGTCAGAGCTGGATGCTTGGTTTCATGTAGGACAGAGTAACGTTTCATGTTGGACAGAGTAACTGGCAGAGCCCCCGTCAGAGGTGGATGTTTGGTTTCATGTAGGACAGAGTAACTGGTGGAGCCCCCGTCAGAGGTGGATGTTTGGTTTCATGTAGGACAGAGTAACTGGTGGAGCCCCCGTCAGAGGTGGATGTTTGGTTTCATGTAGGACAGAGTAACTGGTGGAGCACCGGTCAGAGCTGTTTGTTTGGTTTCATGTAGGACAGAGTAACGTTTCATGTAGGACAGAGTAACTGGTGGAGCACCGGTCAGAGCTCATGTTGTGCTGACGATGGGTGGCATATAATGAAGTCAGAGTTCGGTAGCCATGCGGAATGCCAGACGAATGCAGACTTTTTTTAAAGGGGAAATCATGTACACGCTAAACCATGCCTTGTGATCCACAGTAACTAGCAGCAGCAAAGATCAGGACTAAAACCAAAATTGAGACTGAAACCTCTTCCTCACACAGTTTAAAAAAAACTGATTTGTGTAAAGGACCAATGGTATATGGTAAACAGTCCGATGTCTAACACTACAGAATGTTATCAATCCAGCAGACCAGCAGCCCGTTTTGTTTGCAGCATTCAGGAAGGGAGATCACCAGACTCAATTTTGGTTTTAGTCCTGATCTTTGCGGCTGCTAGTTACTGTGGATCACTCGCTTTTTATAAATGGAGGTATATTACCTCTACAACCATTATGGCTTCTAAAATGTCATAAATCACATTGATTTAAGCAGTTCACACCTATATGCTAGATTCAACTATTTGTGTGGCACATCGGTTTTCAATGAAGCAATTCCAAAATTAATGCTCTCCCTTGTGGAACTCAACACGATACATTTTTAGACATTGTTTACCCCTGAAGAAGTCCGTTTGGATGAAACGCGTAGGGTTTATCAATCATTGTACACTATCCCTTTGCTTCGAATTTCCTCCCTAGAGCTCACACTGTTAAGGCGAGGAGGATTTTCTATTGTACCATCTCAAGCACTTTGGTGTGTGTCCAGTGAATTGTATTGTTATTTTATTATCGTCATATCATGCTAAAGTATGATTATGGATAAAAATCTGTTACTAAACTGTTGTATTTTTTGTCGGGTGATTATTTCTTTGGTGAGAGGGTTTCTCTTTAGGCCCCAATTGTGAATTCTCTAAGGGGAAGAGAATCCAAGAGAAGTTTAATCTACGAATCTGGAATAGAATAAATTTCAATCAGTATTTAATGTTTTAGCGCACTCTGTATTTGGTGTGTGTGTGTGTGTGTGTGTGTGTGCGCGCGTGTGTATGTGTGTGTGTGTGTGTGTGTGTATGTGTATATATATATATATATATATATATATATATACACACACACACACACACATACATATAAACATACACACACACACACACACACACACACACACACACACAGTATCCGGCGTATCTAAATATATTTCGGGGTAAAAGGTAAAAATGTTCCTTGACCCCTGATCTAAATGCTTTACAATGCACTGTAAGGACATACGTATCTATTTGTATAGAAATTGGGGTTTAACTCATCAACTGGGCACTTTGCATTTGAGCAAGTACAAACTCACATCCTCTGCCCCCCAAACCCCTGCCCCCTCCCCCCCACCCCCCACGGCAACAACCAATAAGAAGCTGCCTCCTTCTCTACAGCGCCCCACAGACACAGATCTCAAACATTGGTGCTCCGGGTAACAAGTTGGTTATAGATATTAATGTGTCTTTACAAGAACATCTATAGACAATAAAGCATTCAACATTTTCCCAAAAAACAGAGGTCACAAGTAAAATAGTCAGCTGAAATACACAACAGTAAATGTGAAACGGTGTAAGATTCAAGGCGTTGTGCGATGTATCAAATTCCTAAAACATCCGCATTACATGGGTCAATAGCAAACACCTGATTGTAATGCATTCTTAATCTAATTTCACTGCATTTGGAAATAAATAAATATGTGGTGTGCGGTACGCTTTGGTGCTAATTTAAAGTGTTTCTTCCTTTTTAAAAACAATTCAATTACAGATATTAAATCTGTCCTTGTGGTATGTCATGGTGTTTATTTGTGATGCTGTCATAGGAGTTTTGCAGTTTGGAATAAAATGGGTTTTTTTGTTTTATTTTTACATTCACAAATACCTATGTAGCTGCTCCCATGCAATGACCACATGTAAAGTCATATTTATCTATTAATATATTTATCCTGAATTATTATTAGAATTATCCCACCAATACTAGCGGCAACATTAAGGGTCCACACTTGAGAACGCTAAGGGTGGGTACACACTGGTTCTTTGAGCGACGTCGCCTACAGTGTTCCCTTTCCTGCCGTGGCGTTCGGCGGCAGTGCGTACACACTGAGCGATGTGACAACCGTATAGCTCAGTGACGTCACGCCGCGGCTGGGCCTCGCATGCAGTTTTCCCACGGGGCCGCGCATCGCTCGGCCGCGGTGGCACACACTTACGATAAATGAAACTACGTCGCTCAGGACGAGTCAAAATGAGCGACGTCGTTTTGTTTATCGCTAAGTGTGTACCCACATTAAGGTTCAGGAGATACCCATGTATATTTAGTGTGTTGCTTTGCTGTAGGTGAAGAAGATCGGAATGTCGGGGTGGTAACTGCAGATGGTGCTGGCTGGAGAAAATAAGAATTTACTCACCGGTAATTCTATTTCTCGTAGTCCGTAGTGGATGCTGGGGACTCCGTAAGGACCATGGGGAATAGACGGCTCCGCAGGAGACTGGGCACATCTAAAGAAAGATTTAGGACTATCTGGTGTGCACTGGCTCCTCCCCCTATGACCCTCCTCCAAGCCTCAGTTAGGACACTGTGCCCGGAAGAGCTGACACAATAAGGAAGGATTTTGAATCCCGGGTAAGACTCATACCAGCCACACCAATCACACCGTACAACTTGTGATAGGAACCCCGGTTAACAGTATGATAACAACGGAGCCTCTGAACAGATGGCTCGCAATAACAACCCGATTTGTGTAACAATAACTATTTACAAGTATTGCAGACAATCCGCACTTGGGATGGGCGCCCAGCATCCACTACGGACTACGAGAAATAGAATTACCGGTGAGTAAATTCTTATTTTCTCTGACGTCCTAGTGGATGCTGGGGACTCCGTAAGGACCATGGGGATTATACCAAAGCTCCCAAACGGGCGGGAGAGTGCGGATGACTCTGCAACACCGAATGAGAGAACTCCAGGTCCTCCTCAGCCAGGGTATCAAATTTGTAGAATTTTGCAAACGTGTTTGCCCCTGACCAAGTAGCAGCTCGGCAAGTTGTAAAGCCGAGACCCCTCGGGCAGCCGCCCAAGATGAGCCCACCTTCCTTGTGGAATGGGCTTTTACAGATTTAGGCTGCGGTAGTCCCACCGCAGAATGCGCCAGCTGAATAGTGCTACAAATCCAGCGCGCGATAGTCTGCTTAGAAGCAGGAGCACCCAGTTTGTTGGGTGCATACAGGATAAACAGCGAGTCAGTTTTCCTGACTCCAGCCGTCCTGGAAACATAAATTTTCAGGGCCCTGACTACGTCAAGTAACTTGGAATCCTCCAAGTTCCTAGTAGCCGCAGGCACCACAATAGGCTGGTTCAAGTGAAACGCTGATACCACCTTCGGGAGAAACGGAGGACGAGTCCTCAACTCTGCCCTATCCATATGGAAAATCAGATAAGGGCTTTTATATGACAAAGCCGCCAATTCTGACACACGCCTGGCCGAAGCCAGGGCCAACAGCATGACCACTTTCCACGTGAGATATTTCAAATCCACAGTCTTAAGTGGTTCAAACCAATGTGATTTCAGGAACTCCAAAACCACATTGAGATCCCAAGGTGCCACTGGGGGCACAAAAGGAGGCTGAATATGCAGAACTCCTTTGACAAAAGTCTGAACTTCAGGCAGTGAAGCCAGTTCTTTCTGGAAGACAATCGACAGGGCCGAAATCTGGACCTTAATGGACCCCAATTTGAGGGCCAACGTCACCCCTGCTTGCAGGAAATGCAGGAATCGACCCAGTTGAAATTCCTCCGTTGGGGCCTTCCTGGCCTCACACCAAGCAACATATTTCCGCCAAATGCGGTGATAATGTTTTGCGGTGACATCCTTCCTGGCTTTGATCAGGGTAGGGATGACTTCCTCCGGAATGCCCTTTTCCTTCAGGATCCGGTGTTCAACCGCCATGCCGTCAAACGTAGCCGCGGTAAGTCTTGGAACAGAGAGGGCCCCTGCTGCAGCAGGTCTTGTCTGAGCGGCAGAGGCCAAGGGTCCTCTGAAAGCATCTCTTGAAGTTCCGGGTACCAAGCTCTTCTTGGCCAGTCCGGAACCACGAGTATAGTTTTCACTCCTCGCCTTCGTATTATTCTCAGTACCTTGGGAATAAGAGGCAGAGGAGGAAACACATAAACCGACTGGTACACCCATGGTGTTACTAGAGCGTCCACAGCGATCGCCTGAGGGTCCCTTGACCTGGCGCAATATCTTTTTAGCTTTTTGTTGAGGCGGGACGCCATCATGTCCACCTGTGGTCTTTCCCAACGGTTTACCAGCATTTGGAAGACTTCTGGATGAAGTCCCCATTCTCCCGGGTGGAGGTCGTGCCTGCTGAGGAAGTCTGCTTCCCAGTTGTCCACTCCCGGGATGAACACTGCTGTCAGTGCTAACACATGATTTTCCGCCCATCGGAGAATCCTTGTGGCTTCTGCCATTGCCCTCCTGCTTCTTGTGCCGCCCTGTCTGTTTACATGGGCGACCGCCGTGTTGTTGTCTGATTGGATCAGTACCGGTTGGTTCTGAAGCAGGGGCCTTGCTTGGCTTAAGGCATTGTAAATGGCCCTTAGCTCCAGAATATTTATGTGAAGCGAAATCTCCTGATTTGACCACAGTCCTTGGAAATTTCTTCCCTGTGTGACTGCACCCCAGCCCCGAAGGCTGGCATCCGTGGTCACCAGGACCCAGTCCTGTATTCCGAATCTGCGGCCCTCTAGTAGATGAGCCCTCTGCAGCCACCACAGCAGCGACACCCTGGTCCTTGCCGACAGGGTTATCCGCTGTTGCATTTGGAGATGGGACCCGGACCATTTGTCCAACAGGTCCCACTGGAAAGTCCTTGCGTGGAACCTTCCGAATGGAATTGCTTCGTACGAAACTACCATTTTTCCCAGGACTCGTGTGCATTGATGTACCGACACCTGTCCCGGTTTTAGGAGGTCTCTGACTAGAGATGACAACTCCTCGGCTTTTTCCACTGGAAGAAACACTTTTTTTCTGGTCTGTGTCCAGAATCATTCCCAGGAACAGAAGACGTGTCGACGGGACCAGCTGTGACTTTGGAATATTGAGAATCCAGCCGTGCTGTTGTAGCACTTCCCGAGAAAGTGCTACCCCCACTACCAACTGTTCCTTGGACCTCGCCTTTATCAGGAGATCGTCCAAGTACGGGATAATTAAAACTCCCTTCTTGCGAAGGAGTATCATCATTTCGGCCATTACCTTGGTAAAGACCCTTGGTGCCGTGGATAACCCAAACGGCAGCATCTGGAACTGATAGTGACAGTCCTGTACCACAAATCTAAGGTACTCCTGGTGAGGAGTGTAAATGGGGACATGCAGGTAGGCATCCTTGATGTCCAGAGAGACCCTGTAATCCCCCTCGTCCAGGCTCCCAATAACCGCCCTGAGCGATTCCATCTTGAACTTGAACTTTCTGATATACGTGTTCAAGGATTTTAAATTTAAGATGGGTCTCACCGAACCGTCCGGTTTCGGTACCACAAACATTGTGGAATAGTAACCCTTTCCTTGCTGAAGGAGGGGTACCTTGACAATCACTTGCTGTGAATACAGTTTTTGGATAGCCACCAACACTGCCTCCCTGGCAGAGGGAGTTGCTGGTAAGGCAGATATTAGAAAACGGCGGGGGGGGGGGGACGTCTCGAATTCCAGCCTGTACCCCTGAGATACTACTTGAAGGATCCAGGGATCCACCTGTGAGAGAGCCCACTGTGTGCTGAAATTTCTGAGACGGGCCCCCACCGTACCCGGGTCCGCCTGTGAAGCCCCAGCGTCATGCTGTGGACTTACCGGACGCGGGGAGGACTTTTGCTCTTGGGAACTGGCTGTATGCTGCAGCTTTTTCCCTCTACCTTTGCCTCTCGGCAGTAAGGATGCGCCTTGAGCCCTCTTGTGTTTATGGGGCCGAAAGGACTGTACTTGATAATACGGTGCTTTCTTTTGCTGTGGGGTAGCCTGTTGAATCGGCATCACCTGACCACTGCCGAGTCCATAACCCCCTTCTGGCGGCAATGGACATTGCGCTTATTTTTGAGGCCAGCCGGCAAATATCCCTCTGTGCATCGCGCATGTATAAGACAGCGTCTTTTATATGCTCTACTGTCAGCAAAATATTGTCCCTATCCAGGGTATCAATATTATCCGACAGGGAATCTGACCACGCAGCAGCAGCACTGCACATCCATGCTGATGCAATCGCTGGTCGCAATATAATGCCCGTGTGTGTATATATAGCTTTTAGGGTAGCCTCCTGCTTTCTATCAGCAGGATCCTTTAGGGCGGCCGTATCCTGAGACGGTAGTGCCACCTGTTTTGATAAACGTGTAAGCGCTTTATCTACCCTAGGGGATGTTTCCCAACGTGACCTATCCTCTGGCGGGAAAGGGTACGCTGCCAATAACCGTTTAGAAATTATCAAATTTCTTATCGGGGGAAGTCCAGGCTTCCTCACACACCTCATTTAATTCCTCAGATGCAGGAAAAACTACTGGTAGTTTTTTCTCACCGAACATAATACCCTTTTTTGTGGTACCTGGGGTACTATCCGAAATGTGTAATACATTTTTCATTGCCTCAATCATGTAACGGGTGGACCTATTGGAGGGTACACTAGTCTCATCGTCGTCGACACTGGAGTCGGTATCCGTGTCGACATCTGTGTCTGCCATCTGAGGTAGCTGGCGTTTTAAAGCCCCTGATGACATTTGAGACGCTGGAACAGTCATAAGCTGAGTAGCCGGCTGTCCTATGTCGTCAAACCTTTTATGTAAGGAGCTGACACTGTCCCGTAATTCCTTCCATAAGTCCATCCACACAGGCGTCGACCCCTCAGGGGGTGACAACACATTTACAGGCATTTGCTCTGCCTCCACATCATTTTCCTCATCATACATGTCGACACAGCGGTACCGACACACAGCACACACACAGGGAATGCTCTGACAGAGGACAGGACCCCACAAAGCCCTTTGGGGAGAGAGAGGGAGAGTATGCCAGCACACACCAGAGCGCTATATAACAGAGGGATATCACTATACAGAGTGTTTTCCCCTATAGCTGCTTGTATTATATATATATATATATATATATATACTGCGCCTAAATTTAGTGGCCCCCCCCCCCCTCTCTTTTTTACCCTTTCTGTAGTGCAGGACTGCAGGGGAGAGCCAGGGAGCGATCCTTCCAGCGGAGCTGTGAGGGAAAATGGCGCCAGTGTGCTGAGGGAGATGGCTCCGCCCCTTTTTCGGCGGGCTTTCTCCCGCTTTTTGTGTTATTCTGGCAGGGGTAATTTACACCTATATAGCCTCTGGGGCTATATATGGTGTCAGTTTTGCCAGCCAAGGTGTTAATATTGCTGCTCAGGGCGCCCCCGCCCCCCCCCCCCCCCCCAGCACCCATCAGTGACCGAAGTGTGTGGTGTGCATGAGGAGCAATGGCGCACAGCTGCAGTGCTGTGCGCTACCTTGGAGAAGACAGAAGTCTTCAGCCGCCGATTTTCCGGACCTTCTTGCTTCTGGCTCTGTAAGGGGGACGGCGGCGCGGCTCCGGGAACGGATGACGAGGTCGGGTCCTGTGTGCGATCCCTCTGGAGCTAATGGTGTCCAGTAGCCTCAGAAGCCCAAGCTACCACCACTTAGGTAGGTTCGCTTCTTCTCCCCTTAGTCCCTCGCTGCAGTGAGCCTGTTGCCAGCAGGTCTCACTGTAAAATAAAAAACCTAAACTATACTTTCTTTCTAGGAGCTCAGGAGAGCCCCTAGTGTGCATCCAGCTCGGCCGGACACAGAAATCTAACTGAGGCTTGGAGGAGGGTCATAGGGGGAGGAGCCAGTGCATACCAGATAGTCCTAAATCTTTCTTTAGATGTGCCCAGTCTCCTGTGGAGCCGTCTATTCCCCATGGTCCTTACGGAGTCCCCAGCATCCACTAGGACGTCAGAGAAATGGGAACCCGTGGGGGGGGGGGGGGGGGTTACCTAATTGGGAAATGATGGCTCTAGTGCAGAAGTTTTCCTTAAGAGTAAATAAATGGTCTGTGTCCTTCTAATAGAACTGAGGGCAACCCACTATTCTGCATTCTTGGGAGGTAGCCTGCATTAAGTAAAGGTGTGTTCTTGAAAATAAGTAAATAACTTCCACCAATAAAGCAAATAGCAGATATACAAAAAAAGTTCCTGAAAGTTTAGAGCAAATAGTTGTGAATGTTTCACATAAAACATCTTGTGTGTTAAGTGTAATGGACAATATACTCCTGCCGAGCACAGGCATCCTGCTGGCTTGGCCAAACGTTGGAAATAAGTTATAAATGACCAAATGCATCTACAACTTTAATCGTAGGAACCAAACCAGACACAACAAACCACAGCACAGTCAGCCTCACTTGTCATAATTCATGTGTGCGGAATCCAACTGTAGCTGTATTTACAGTATGCCTGATTTCTGCCACTGGCTAATTCCACGGAGAATGTCAGCTTTGAAACTGCTGATAAAGCTGTTTTGTGCCCCCCCCCCCTCCCCCCAACCCCACTTTTACTAGTTGTATCACGTACACAGTCAAATACACAAAAAACACGGCACGAGTCCCAAAGCTTAGATGTGTGTAAACAGGACGGTTGTGTTTTCACAAGAAGCTGATGTTATGCTACTCTGGGCATGCATAGGTCACGTTGGCCAGCTCCTTAATATAATTCCCCTGCCCTCAAATAAATCCCTTTAATGCACACATACTGTACCTGCCAGTGGTATGGGTGGCATTACAGGGGCACCTTTATATCAAGCTTATCTCCAAATTGTCCAGGGATCAGGACAAAATCCCAACCTGCAGGACTTCCCGGTGTTGAGGTTATGGAACCCATCCAACAGGTTCCCAATGTCTGTGTGCTCTGGAGAAGACCGTCTCCGCTGACTGCTTCAGAAGCTGAAGAATCAACCAGATTGCTACAGCACAGGGAAGTTATATTTTATGATTTATGGAACTTCACCCAAAAATTGAATAAATGAACTCCCCCCAAACTGTGGGAAAACGTCAATCTCTGAAACGGAGAAAAGTCCAATATTGATAATTCCTTTTCTTTTACCATTGACCTTTAATGAAACAAAGATTAACGATATGAACAGCCAATATTGTTAAACTGCAAGAATGAAATACATTGAAAATAATCAGGTTTTCAGGTTGGTAGGAGAGGGGACATTACATTTTGAGATATGACCCTTGTAACACCCCTTTCACATCCCCAAAATGCCGTGTCGACCCGGGTCGAGGTGCGGTGTGAAAGTACCAAAGTCAGTAACCCGAGTCAACCAACCCAGTATTTCAACCCGGGTTAAAGGAAGGGTTATTCCCCGGCCGGACCCGGGTTATTGTGCATGTACAAGCTACAGACCCGGGATATTCAATCAGGGTGTGAGAAAATAGTGCTGATTGGCTGTTTCCATGTCAGCTGACTGAAAACCTGCATGCAGAGCACATTCCACAGCACCCTCCTATTCTTTACTGTACAGTAACCTCATCACTGTGAGCTAATAAAGTCCTTTTAAAATGACATCAGACTGTTTTAACATGGGCGACACGGGTTGATTAAAAAGGAAACAACCCTGCAATAACCTGAGAATAACCCTGGTCAATAGCGCGACATGAAAGGCTCTGACCCAGGTCGGAGCCAGATTAGACCCAGGTTCAATACCCGTGTCTGACCCGGTTTTGCGATGTGAAAGGGGTATAAAAAATACACATTGGGGGTCATTCAGAGTTGTTCACTCGTTGCTGATTTTCGCTATATTGCGATTAGTCGCTTACTGCGCATGCACAAGGTTCGCAGAGCGCATGCGCTTAGTTATTTTACACAAAAGTTAGGTATTTTACTCACGGCATAACGAGGATTTTTCATCGTTCTGGTGATCGTACTGTGATTGACAGGAAGTGGGTGTTTCTGGGCGGAAACTGGCCGTTTTCTGGACGTGTGCAAAAAAACGCTGGCGTTTCTGGGAAAAACGCGGGAGTGTCTGAAGAAACGGGGGAGTGTCTGGGCGAACGCTGGGTATGTTTGTGAGATCAAACCAGGAACGAAACTGACTGAACTGATCGCAATGGCTGAGTAAGTCTGGAGCTACTCAGCAACTGCTAAGAAATTTCTATTCGCAATTCTGCGAATCTTTCGTTCGCTATTCTGCTAAGCTAAGATACACTCCCAGAGGGCGGCGGCTTAGCGTGTGCAATGCTGCTGAAAGCAGCTAGCGAGCGAACAACTCGGAATGAGGGCCATTGTTTAGTGTTAACTTGGCATTCCACTGCCACGCTGTAATAACCCTTTCACACTGCCAATGCCGGATCCCTCCCGGGAATTGGAAACGGGTCCTTCCAGGGTGGGATCTGGCATTGGCCGCTGCTGCAGGCTTCCCCGACGCGGCAATATGCCGGGCGGGTTGCCATAACAGCGGGGGGGGAGCCGGAGGTGGCGCTGGGAGATGAGATCATCTCCGCGCCGCCTCTCCCTGCTGTAGTAAATGGGTCCCGGGACGCATCGACCCGGGACCCCGTTTACGCAGCCACTGACCCGGTATTCAACCCGGGTATAACACTGCTTTATTCCCGGGTTGAATTGCCGGGTCAGGCGACCCGCGATTTCGACTATGCCCCTTTCACACCGCACGCCGACCCGTGTCGACCCGGCAATATGCCTGGTCGATACCGGGGTAATTTGTGCGGTGTGAAAGGGGTATAATAAATGTATCATTTGATAATTGTCGTTACCTCCCCACGTTACAAATAGATCCCAGGTCTTTAGGAAAGTGCACAGACGGGATCAACTACTGCTTCTAGAACAGTGGTTCCCAAACTTTAAGTCACAGCGCCCTAGAGTGTCAGAATTGTTCTCACGGTACCTCTAGGCCAAACGTTTCTTATTGAGAAATTCAAAATAAAATATTAAATTAAGTAAACCATGTTTATATGTCATCCTTAGGTTTGGTTATGTGGTGAGGGACAAAGATTTGCTTCTGTTTGTCCACATATGTTATGATTAGAAGCCACCAGCACTGGTTTTGCCTATTACATTAGCCATAAATAATTTTAATTGGTCCTGGACCACCAACCCAGTGCACCGATGCAAGTACCATGAAGCACCCCAGGGTGCCACGGCACACAGTTTGAGAACCACTGCTCTAGAATGATTATATTGAGTCTGTCTCAAAATAATACAAAAATAAATATGTTTAAAAAGTAAAAAAAAACAAAAAACAAAAAAAACACTTCAAGAACTTTAATTTTTAAAAAAGTCACAAACACATGAAAAGTTTTGGCATTTTCAGCCCTTAAATACATCTAATACAGCATGAATTGATTGTTTAGTTGCTGGTTTGAGAAATTGCGGCTTTAAAATACAAGAATAAAAAATAAATACAACATTTTTTTCTTCTAAATCTAGAACAAAAGGAACTGGAGAGAAATGTAAAATGTATAAATGTACGGGCCTTAAAATTAACCTTTTTGAACCTTCGAGAGAAGAAGAAAAAAAAACCATTCTTTAATGTCTCTGCACTCACAATATGAGGGCTATGTGGTTATTATAATCAATGCGCTTATTGTGTCTTTAAACTTGTTAGGGACTGAATGACTGTAATTTTTTTGCTTACATGCACTGTGTTGCCACTAATTGAAGGTGCCCAAAAATAAAACACAATTGCGGGCACAACATGTACATATGTTACTATAGTAGTACTAACACAGACGTATGAAGAAAAAAAAACAGCAAAGAGATGGAAATCCCACTACTCTTTAGCCCCTTGCATTGTAAAAGCTGGCAAAGACTGATCTACATTATATACCACCTGCAAGGTCTGAATCTCAATTTTGCAAATCAAACTCCCAAGCAAAACTTGACCTGAGTAACAATGTGAATTAAACAATAGTAAAGCGCTAAGTGGTATAAAGCGGTATTTATGCCCCCCCACCGCGGTTGCTCATTGCAAGACCCGCTATATCAGAACACAAATGCTTATAATTAAATTCTGCTGCAGATTCCCACACAGTGCTCACAGAAAACAATAACATATTCAGAATTTGCCGACAGAAAAAGGGAGTGCGGCATAAGAGCTTACAATCTAGACTATTATACCTGAATCATTATTTGTGTCATCATCATTTCATATGTTGCTAGCGCCAGCACATTCCGTAACTGTGTACAAAAGTAGGCTTACATAGGATAAGACATACTATTGCAGACCAGGCATTTGCCAGAGGTGAACACTGATGACACGGTGATTAATAAAGGCAGTAAAACAATTTTTTTTTAATGATTTACGGCGTGTACAGACAACTACCAACAGGTGAGGTCTTGCTCCATCAGATACCATTAATTTGACTGTCATTTGTGTACAAATATATAGTCATCTCCCTGAGGACTTATTAAGTAGGATGTACTGTTCGGCCTTGAGCTTGTTGGCGTAACATGCACGTGTTCTCTAGCTTTTATAAAACGGACTTTGGTGCTTCCACTGTTACCACACCCAATCATGTACATACTCGAGTCTGGGACAGCTGTGCAGCTCACCTTCCTGAAGTGCTCATGACCCACGGAAGGTGGTCAAAAAAGTTCACGCTTGACATGCAGGGGAAGATGTATCAAGCCTTGGAGAGAGATAAAGTACCAATCAATCTGTTCCTGTCTTTTTTCAAACACAGCCTGTAACATGGTAGTTAGGAGCTGATTGATTGGTACCTTCTCTCTCTCTCTCCAAGCTTTGATGCATCTCCCCCGCAGTGTCACTGGAGTTAATATTTCCACTGGGTACCAGAGTTTTAAGGGGTCTATTTACTAAGCCTTGGATGGAGATAAAGTCGCTGGAGATAAAGTACCAGCCAATCGGCTCCCAGCCGCCACGCCACAGGCTGTGTTTGAAAAATGAGTTAGGAGCCGATTGGCTGGTACTTTATCTCCATCCAAGGCTTAGTAAATAGACCCCTAAATGTCTTAGCAAAATCATATCTTCTTATACCTGGCAGCTTTTGTGCCTTTCTCCGAGTGCCTGGAGCCCGCATGTGGTTAGTGAAAGCCAATAACCCTCATTTGTACGGAGATACTGACCCCCCCTCCACTGTTTGTAACTTGATGACTCCCACAGCATAAAAGCTTGGCGAAATCTACAAAAAATTCTATTTGGGGGTGGGAGCGGAGAATAAAATGAAGACTTGCCTTACAACAGGAGTCAGTGATAAGAAGTGAAAGTGTTAAGTGGTGTGGAGTAGAGGATTGTAAAATGTTTACAGCTGCTCAGCCAAGTGTTCTGCAAGCTTTGTATATGTGCCAGAGTCACACTAGACCAGGCCTGGCCAACCTGTGGCTCTCCAGCTGTTGTGAAACTACAAATCCCAGCATGCTCTGCCACAGTTTTAGCATTTCCTAATAGCAAAAGTGTAGAAGGGCATGCTGGGACTTGTATTTTCACAACAGCTGGAGAGCCACAGGTTGGCCAGGCCTGCACTAGACTCATGGAGGTATAGGATCTCATCTGTTATGTGTGTACAGACCAGAGAAGGTCGGAAAAACGTGCAGATATTATTTCACCATCAGGAAAAATGTCATTCATTTCCAAGACACCAGCAGAGGCCACTGAATGTTCCTCACAAAGTTATTTGGAATTTGAAAGTGAAAGGAACTCTCCAGCCACACTGAACTATAACCCCTCCCCTCCCCCTTCTAGTCTCCAATTTTTAAATAAACTTATATACCACCCTCTTAACTTTTCCCTTTTTAAATCAATGGACTCGGTATCCTCCCACCAATTCTAGTGTGACCCTAAACTTGAGACAAATGATCAAACATCTTTACCCCAACACATACGTCTGTTTACCCACTTAACTATTTACTTGTTCTTACAAAAAAAAAAACTCAGATTTTTTTATTTAATAAAGTGCAATCATTATTTTTAATTATATATTTAAATATTTGATAGAATAAAAAAATAGAAATAAATAATATACCTAGGGGGTATTAACCCCCCCCCCCCCCCCCCCAAAAAAAAACCCCATCACAAATAGCTGTAACCCCCCCCCCCCCCCCCCCCATAGTGGCAAAAGATCCCCAGCGATCGCTACCCCCACTCCCCTAGTGGTTATAGCTCCCAGTGGCAGAGTCCCCACCCTCACAGTCAATAGGCCCTCAATGTTTAGTGCCACCCTCCCCATGTGTCACTTTACATGTCATTCTTTTTTCTTTAAATCCCCCCACCAAGGCAAACAAAAATATTATTGTTGGGCAGCACATACACCCCCCTACCCACCTCCCATGCCAAAACATTACCCACACCTATTAATCCACCCCCCATAATAGCCCCACCCCCTTACCTTATTGCACAGCGCAGAAGAGAGTAGGGCTGTGGGGAAGGTGTGTGTGTGTGGGGGGGCGCGACTACTGATCATCCATCCCCCTGCTGCAGCTGATTTCTGCACACGCAGAGATCATCACAGTTGTGCTGGGGAGGGGAACGATCTTTTAGAATGCTCAAACGGCAGACACAGTGGGACAGCACCACCGTATGTGATGCCACCTGGCCAGGTAATGCATCACGTATGTTTATGCCAGACAAGTGGTAAAGGGTAAGATGCCATTCCAATACCTTGTAAACTAAAATCAGAAGTACAGTACACATGTCACAAGCATAGGAGGTACTTTAATATTAATAATAAAATACTTTTAATAGCGATTGAGGTGCCCTTTTTACCGTCTCCCTACGGGACCTATTTGTGGATGCTCAGGAACCCACAGAGCTGAGTCTAATGAATACCTCCCAAATTGGTCCCTAATTTATTATTCATTTCTTAACATTTACTTATACAGCACCACTATTGCATATGATATTAGACTTGCCATTAGATATTAAAATCCAATTCCACCTATTAGTGATGAGTGATTTAGCATTCTTTTTTGTAATAAGGTGGCATAATTGCTATTGAAGCCTAAAATCTGTCTGCAGCTCACAACCTGCTCCTATACACAAGTACCCAGCCCATAGTATTCTGCAATTTGTGTAGCTGTGCAATCCATCAAGCAGACGAGGCAGCCGGAACGCAGTCTGCACCATCTCTGGCTGTAGGGACCAGTGGGGAGAGGAGGATAAGTCAGCAAACCGGTATAATGTAGTGTTCACTCTAGCCCCCCTTTTCTGAGTGGCAGAATGCGCCCTGCCAGTTTGTGCCCGCCCTGCCGATTACTAAAGGTCCGCCTACTTACCGCCGCGCCAGGCTGTCACTGCCCCCTGCCGTGATGTCACTCCTCCCCGCCGCTCTGTCTCACCGCGCTGCCTGCCGCGCTGCCATTCCAACCCCTGCCGAGATGTCACTCCCCACTGCCGCGCTGCCACTCCCCCCTGCCGAGATGTCACTCCCCCCTGCCGCTGCCTTAGGCTTGTTGCGCTGATGGCAACACTGACAGGCTGCTCGGAATCTGGTAAGATGAGGAGGGCTGGGTTTGCTTCTCCCGCCGAGGCAAACCCAGCCCTACCTCCTCTGTGTACATGACCCTATAAAAGAGGATGCCAGGGAGGATCAGTGTGGCGGCCATTTTCAATCAGCTCCGCGGTGTGTGATGGGGAATCAGCGCGTTCAACTCCCGCCCCCAGTAAGTAAAATTAGCACACAAAAAAGCGGAGATCAAAAATGTGACCTACCTGGTGCAGTGTGTCTCAGTGCTCTCTATCTGGTGCAGTGTGTCTCAGTGCTCTCTACCTGGTGCACTGTGTCTCAGTGCTCTCTACCTGGTGCACTGTGTCTCAGTGCTCTCTACCTGGTGCAGTGTGTCTCAGTGCTCTATCTGGTGCAGTGTGTCTCAGTGCTCTCTATCTGGTGCAGTGTGTCTCAGTGCTCTCTATCTGGTGCAGTGTGTCTCAGTGCTCTCTATCTGGTGCAGTGTGTCTGAGTGCTCTCTATCTGGTGCAGTGTGTCTGAGTGCTCTCTATCTGGTGCAGTGTGTCTCAGTGCTCTATCTGGTGCAGTGTGTCTCAGTGCTCTCTATCTGGTGCAGTGTGTCTCAGTGCTCTCTACCTGGTGCACTGTGTCTCAGTGCTCTCTATCTGGTGCAGTGTGTCTCAGTGCTCTCTATCTGGTGCAGTGTGTCTCAGTGCTCTCTATCTGGTGCAGTGTGTCTCAGTGCTCTCTATATGGTGCAGTGTGCCTCAGTGCTCTCTATCTGGTGCAGTGTGCCTCAGTACTCTCTATCTGGTGCAGTGTGCCTCAGTACTCTCTATCTGGTGCAGTGTGCCTCAGTACTCTCTATCTGGTGCAGTGTGCCTCAGTGCTCTCTATCTGGTGCAGTGTGCCTCAGTGCTCTCTACCTGGTGCAGTGTGCCTCAGTGCTCTCTATCTGGTGCAGTGTGCCTCAGTGCTCTCTACCTGGTGCAGTGTGCCTCAGTGCTCTCTACCTGGTGCAATGTTTCTCAGTGCTCTCTACCTGGTGCAATGTTTCTCAGTGCTCTCTACCTGGTGCAGTGTGTATAACGTGCTCTCTACCTGGTGCAATGTTTCTCAGTGCTCTCTACCTGGTGCAATGTGTATAACGTGCTCTGCCTGGCGCAAAGTGTAGAACGTGCTCTATCTGGCGCAATATGTATAACGTGCTCTACCTGTCGCAGTGTGTATAGGAGGTTCTATCTGGTGCAATGTGTAATAGCTGCACTACTGTGTGGTGTAATGTGAATTGGCACTATTATGTGGCCACGCCCCTTCCCCACGAAACAACGCCCTAAATTTTTGCTGCCCGCCTTTGGCGCGCAATGTCCATGCTTTCACATGTAGTAATGGGAGGACCAAGCATTATAGTATGTACCTAATTTTGCCCTACTATCTTAAAAATGTGCCCTCCCCGTGATCAGCACCCTGCCCTAAAAAATCCTAGAGTGAACACTAATAATGTACCCCCTCTGGGAGCCTCTGCATTACGGGCCAGATTTGGTGTCACACACGTTCTGATTTGTACTCATCTATGCAATCGCTCCACCACACACCAGCACCCGTAGGAGCAGTTATCGTCACTATCATCGGTACTTATACCTAGCCCATACTAGGTGCAGGAGATCCATCTGAATTTGCAGTCAATAATGCCTACGCACTACTCAGAACAGAGAGTAACTCTGGCCATATGCCCATGACACACCCTGGGGCTTAGCACGTGGGGGTCCTGGAGCAGACTGATTCAGGCACCGTGATCAGTTAGCTGCAGGGTAAACCCCGCTCCCAGTTGAATCTCCCCCTATATTGTGCATTTTTGTAACCTGCAGAGAAAAGGGCGTGCTCCAGGAAACCCTACTGGGAAGTTTTACAAAACTATCCTATTACATATAAATTCCGCTAAGGATCTAGATCAGCATTTGCATTTCCGCTGGTCGATGTATTCATTCCTACTTCTACGGTGACGGTACCCAGAAAACTGACCATAAGAGTCAGAGGACGGGTGAGGATATAGGAACCTACTCTATGTAGAAACCAGACACGGAATCCCTGTGGTTATGAAGTCTTAAAGAAGCAATTAGGAAAAAGGTCAATTTAACGCCGGCCACAACATATCATTTAAAGTTTCAATGTAGTTCCACTTGAATAAACGTTTTCAAACATTGCCAAGGTATTTCATCCTGCTTCACAGGGGAAGAACTATAGTATACAGAAAATATTGAACAGAGGCTTTATAGCTTAGTGTAACAAGGAACAATGCAGACGTTCTGCCAAACCCATACACAATTGGGAAAAACAATTATTTACTTTTAAATAAAGAGGTCTCCTCACTGTCACACTACATCCTGGTCTAGGATTAACTCCGTACGATGGGAGCTATGCTACAATGGTAAAGCCGGGTTGACATTTGAGGACCCAAAAAGTTCCCCACTGCATTTCCTCCCAAACAGCACTTTCATTAACAGATTGGTTGAAAAGTAGTCCCCTGTGACTCCCGCTTACTCTGTGGGTCGCAGACGATGTACATAGCAGACCACGGCAGCAAAGTGTAATATCGGGCATGACGCTCGAAAATTTCTGAAGATGTGAAAGTTGGAGTAGGAAATATAATTTTGGAAGTATGACATGGCATCGCAACAGTCATAGGGGTGGCACTAAGGCTGGGTATACACTTACCGATATATATCATTCGTGCAGCCGATGAACGGCTAGACCACCGACTGGTGTGTTTGCCAGAAATATCAGCCGCAGAAACCATTGCATATGGGGGGTCATTCAGAGTTGATTGCTCGCTAGCAGTTTTTAGCAGCCGTGCAAACGCTATGCCGCCTCCCACTGGGAGTGTATTTTAGCTTAGTAGAAGTACGAACGCATGTGCAGCCGAGCTCTGCAAACCAGTTTGTGCAGTTTCAGAGCAGCTCTGAACCTACTCAGCGCTTGCGATCAATTCAGCCTATTCGTGTCCGGATTTGACATCATACACCCGCCCAGCCACGCCTGCATTTTTTCAGCCACGCATGCGTTTTCGCAAACAATCCCTGAAAACGGTCAGTTGACACCCGGAAACGCCCCCATCCTGTCAATCTTCTTGCGACTGTCAGTGCAAAGGAAAACGTCGCTAGAACCTGTGCACAACCACAAAGAGCTTTGTACCCGTACGTCGCAGTTTTTTCACCTGATCGAAGCGCTGCGAAAATCGGAAGCAAGCGATCAACTCTGAATGACCCCCATGATGTCACAAGTGGGCGGGCATATGCAAAAGAGTCTGCTGGACAGACATGCCGTGCGGACTATTGGCAAGTATGTAAGCACAAGATCGTTTGTGCATAAACCTTACCAATCGTTAGATCGGTTGGCCGGACAGCCAACCCATAGGCCCAGTGCGTACCCAGCATAACACATAATTGTTTACTTTTGAAAAAGCATTTCATCCAGATTGTGAAAGCAAAACCTGTGTGCATGGTGCTGAAGAGGGCATGTAAAGCTCCGACTGAGAGGTGGGCCATAAAATTGACTTAGAAGTTACATGGTTCAAAATATATCAATCATACAATATATATGTATTTTAAACTTCCTCTGACTCTCTTCCTTCTACCAGGTTCATTCAATTCATCACACATCTCTTGCGATTGATCCCAACATCATTTGGCACTAAGTCACACATGTAGCCATCAGGAGAGTGGTGGCCATTTTCATGTAGCCCACACACCCCTTATTTTTCTCGGCAGCGTTTCCCTCATGGTGGGGGCGGAGAATGATGACATCACCACTATGTTGTTCCCATTCTGTATTAATTGAATCAAAAACTGTCTCAAGCTAGTGTCCATTGAAAAGAGTCTCAATTACATGACATCTGTCCCATGCAGAACGGAGGGGAGATTCTCTAAAATGTACCTTTCATCGGGTGTCTAGTTTTTCATAGACAGCAATAAAAGAAAAATATGTAAATAATAAAACCCGACAGTAACAAATGGATTTTCAGATTTTCATTAAACTGTAAAGTCGCCCAAATTCTGACACACAAGTGAGGCACAGATTGTTAAGCTACGGAGCCAAACAAAATCAAGTACAAGCTGCAGAATTCTGCAAAAGCAATTAGATTATCATCTGAAAGTGATAAAACGCCACAACCTCTAAAAATATGTAAATATCAACCTTGTCAATTAATTAGCGCTAGTAATTAACACTTCAGTCCCACATGCGTGGTCTTGAAAGTATCATTTCCTTATTGTATGACCTTATAATTTTCCTTCATTCTAGGCCAATTTAAATTCAGCTAAAATACACAGACTGTGACTATTTTTTCAGAGCTGGTTATTTTTTACAATAAATGCTTATAATGGGATTTTGTTAGATATGTAATTAATTTTAAGAGTACTACCTACCCAACAAAATACCTTTTTTTTATTTTTATTTTTTTATTACAAACTATTAGGAGTTCTATATTATATATATATATATATATATATATATATATATATATATATATATATATATATATATATATATAGTACTCTTTCTCCAATAGGGCTCCAGGTGCTTAACAGATAATACTTGCGTGGGTTTCCTCCGGGTACTCCGGTTTCCTCCCACAATCCAAAAATATACTAGTAGTTTAATTGGCGCCCGACAAAATTAACCCTAGCGTGGATGCGTGTACATGTGATAGGGAATATATAGATTGTAAGCTCCACGGGGGCAGGGACTGATGTGAATTAGAAAATATTCTGAAAGAGCTGCGGAATATGTGTATAAATAACTAATAATAATAATAATAAGCATAATACAGTACAGAAACAATGAAATACAGAAAAACTTTTCATAAAGTACAGAGCATGGAGATACTAAAAAGGGACATTAAGGAAATGCTTGCTTCCACAGGAAAATCTGGAGTCTGTTTTTGAAGGATTCTAGTATGGAGGCCTTTTGAACTGTGCGGAGAAGCGAGTTCCACCGATTCAGAGCCGTATGGCTAAAAGCTTGACCCCAGATCAATTTCGGAAGATTCTAGGTACTGCTAAAAGTCCTTCATCTACAGATTGCAGTAAGCAAGCAAGGCAGTATGGAGTCAGAAGCTGCCTCAGTTACCTTGAGCCCTGGTTAGTTACCCAATCTTCAATACGATTCGCCATCTTACAGACAGCCAGTTGATATACATTTGCAGAATGTCCAGGGACTTCATAGACCTAAAGTTTATCAAAGATACTGGCAAATCGGGCGCCTTGACCCAAGCGCCAACGCCCATTTTGGACAAACCAGACAGATCCAGCAGTGCAATTGCAGTCAAACCATGACCTCAAAAAGGGGGAATTCAATTGTTTTCGCTGGCGGTTGTCACTGCCAGGTATCTGATGGAGAAATTCAATTGTGGCTCAGTTCAGGTGTAAAAAGCTGCCAGAACCGGCATTTCTGCTCACTGCCTCCTCTATTGTCACTGACGAGTTATCACTATAGTCAGGGGGCGATGTATCAAAACTTGGAGAGAGATAAAGTACCAGGCCATCAGCTTCTTGTCATGTTACAGGTAGAGATGAGCGCCTGAAATTTTTCGGGTTTTGTGTTTTGGTTTTGGGTTCGGTTCCGCGGCCGTGTTTTGGGTTCGAACGCGTTTTGGCAAAACCTCACCGAATTTTTTTTGTCGGATTCGGGTGTGTTTTGGATTCGGGTGTTTTTTTCAAAAAACACTAAAAAACAGCTTAAATCATAGAATTTGGGGGTCATTTTGATCCCAAAGTATTATTAACCTCAAAAACCATAATTTACACTCATTTTCAGTCTATTCTGAATACCTCACACCTCACAATATTATTTTTAGTCCTAAAATTTGCACCGAGGTCGCTGTGTGAGTAAGATAAGCGACCCTAGTGGCCGACACAAACACCGGGCCCATCTAGGAGTGGCACTGCAGTGTCACGCAGGATGTCCCTTCCAAAAAACCCTCCCCAAACAGCACATGACGCAAAGAAAAAAAGAGGCGCAATGAGGTAGCTGTGTGAGTAAGATTAGCGACCCTAGTGGCCGACACAAACACCGGGCCCATCTAGGAGTGGCACTGCAGTGTCACGCAGGATGGCCCTTCCAAAAAACCCTCCCCAAACAGCACATGACGCAAAGAAAAAAAGAGGCGCAATGAGGTAGCTGTGTGAGTAAGATTAGCGACCCTAGTGGCCGACACAAACACCGGGCCCATCTAGGAGTGGCACTGCAGTGTCACGCAGGATGTCCCTTCCAAAAAACCCTCCCCAAACAGCACATGACGCAAAGAAAAAAAGAGGCGCAATGAGGTAGCTGACTGTGTGAGTAAGATTAGCGACCCTAGTGGCCGACACAAACACCG
Source organism: Pseudophryne corroboree (assembly GCF_028390025.1). Classification (NCBI taxonomy): domain Eukaryota; kingdom Metazoa; phylum Chordata; class Amphibia; order Anura; family Myobatrachidae; genus Pseudophryne; species Pseudophryne corroboree. The sequence goes on along the minus strand of NC_086452.1, from coordinate 433,482,570 downwards.
GGCCCATTTAGGAATGGCACTGCAGTGTCACGCAGGATGTCCCTTCCAAAAAACCCTCCCCAATCAGCACATGATGCAAAGAAAAAGAAAAGAAAAAAGAGGTGCAAGATGGAATTGTCCTTGGGCCCTCCCACCCACCCTTATGTTGTATAAACAAAACAGGACATGCACACTTTAACCAACCCATCATTTCAGTGACAGGGTCTGCCACACGACTGTGACTGATATGACGGGTTGGTTTGGACCCCCCCCCAAAAAAGAAGCAATTAATCTCTCCTTGCACAAACTGGCTCTACAGAGGCAAGATGTCCACCTCATCATCACCCTCCGATATATCACCGTGTACATCCCCCTCCTCACAGATTATCAATTCGTCCCCACTGGAATCCACCATCTCAGCTCCCTGTGTACTTTGTGGAGGCAATTGCTGCTGGTCAATGTCTCCGCGGAGGAATTGATTATAATTCATTTTAATGAACATCATCTTCTCCACATTTTCTGGATGTAACCTCGTACGCCGATTGCTGACAAGGTGAGCGGCGGCACTAAACACTCTTTCGGAGTACACACTTGTGGGAGGGCAACTTAGGTAGAATAAAGCCAGTTTGTGCAAGGGCCTCCAAATTGCCTCTTTTTCCTGCCAGTATAAGTACGGACTGTGTGACGTGCCTACTTGGATGCGGTCACTCATATAATCCTCCACCATTCTATCAATGTTGAGAGAATCATATGCAGTGACAGTAGACGACATGTCCGTAATCGTTGTCAGGTCCTTCAGTCCGGACCAGATGTCAGCATCAGCAGTCGCTCCAGACTGCCCTGCATCACCGCCAGCGGGTGGGCTCGGAATTCTGAGCCTTTTCCTCGCACCCCCAGTTGCGGGAGAATGTGAAGGAGGAGATGTTGACAGGTCGCGTTCCGCTTGACTTGACAATTTTGTCACCAGCAGGTCTTTCAACCCCAGCAGACTTGTGTCTGCCGGAAAGAGAGATCCAAGGTAGGCTTTAAATCTAGGATCGAGCACGGTGGCCAAAATGTAGTGCTCTGATTTCAACAGATTGACCACCCGTGAATCCTTGTTAAGCGAATTAAGGGCTCCATCCACAAGTCCCACATGCCTAGCGGAATCGCTCCGTGTTAGCTCCTCCTTCAATGTCTCCAGCTTCTTCTGCAAAAGCCTGATGAGGGGAATGACCTGACTCAGGCTGGCAGTGTCTGAACTGACTTCACGTGTGGCAAGTTCAAAGGGCATCAGAACCTTGCACAACGTTGAAATCATTCTCCACTGCGCCTGAGACAGGTGCATTCCACCTACTATATCGTGCTCAATTGTATAGGCTTGAATGGCCTTTTGCTGCTCCTCCAACCTCTGAAGCATATAGAGGGTTGAATTCCACCTCGTTACCACTTCTTGCTTCAGATGATGGCAGGGCAGGTTCAGTAGTTTTTGGTGGTGCTCCAGTCTTCTGTACGTGGTGCCTGTACGCCGAAAGTGTCCCGCAATTCTTCTGGCCACCGACAGCATCTCTTGCACGCCCCTGTCGTTTTTTAAAAAATTCTGCACCACCAAATTCAAGGTATGTGCAAAACATGGGACGTGCTGGAATTTGCCCATATTTAATGCACACACAATATTGCTGGCGTTGTCCGATGCCACAAATCCACAGGAGAGTCCAATTCGGGTAAGCCATTCCGCGATGATCTTCCTCAGTTGCCGTAAGAGGTTTTCAGCTGTGTGCGTATTCTGGAAAGCGGTGATACAAAGCGTAGCCTGCCTAGGAAAGAGTTGGCGTTTGCGAGATGCTGCTACTGGTGCCGCCGCTGCTGTTCTTGCGGCGGGAGTCCATACATCTACCCAGTGGGCTGTCACAGTCATATAGTCCTGACCCTGCCCTGCTCCACTTGTCCACATGTCCGTGGTTAAGTGGACATTGGGTACAACTGCATTTTTTAGGACACTGGTGAGTCTTTTTCTGACGTCCGTGTACATTCTCGGTATCGCCTGCCTAGAGAAGTGGAACCTAGATGGTATTTGGTAACGGGGGCACACTGCCTCAATAAATTGTCTAGTTCCCTGTGAACTAACGGCGGATACCGGACGCACGTCTAACACCAACATAGTTGTCAAGGCCTCAGTTATCCGCTTTGCAGCAGGATGACTGCTGTGATATTTCATCTTCCTCGCAAAGGACTGTTGAACAGTCAATTGCTTACTGGAAGTAGTACAAGTGGGCTTACGACTTCCCCTCTGGGATGACCATCGACTCCCAGCAGCAACAACAGCAGCGCCAGCAGCAGTAGGCGTTACACGCAAGGATGCATCGGAGGAATCCCAGGCAGGAGAGGACTCGTCAGAATTGCCAGTGGCAGTGACATGGCCTGCAGGACTATTGGCATTCCTGGGGAAGGAGGAAATTGACACTGAGGGAGTTGGTGGGGTGGTTTGCGTGAGCTTGGTTACAAGAGGAAGGGATTTACTGGTCAGTGGACTGCTTCCGCTGTCACCCAAAGTTTTTGAACTTGTCACTGACTTATTATGAATGCGCTGCAGGTGACGTATAAGGGAGGATGTTCCGAGGTGGTTAACGTCCTTACCCCTACTTATTACAGCTTGACAAAGGGAACACACGGCTTGACACCTGTTGTCCGCATTTCTGGTGAAATACCTCCACACCGAAGAGCTGATTTTTTTGGTATTTTCACCTGGCATGTCAACGGCCATATTCCTCCCACGGACAACAGGTGTCTCCCCGGGTGCCTGACTTAAACAAACCACCTCACCATCAGAATCCTCCTGGTCAATTTCCCCCCCAGCGCCAGCAACACCCATATCCTCCTCATCCTGGTGTACTTCAACACTGACATCTTCAATCTGACTATCAGGAACTGGACTGCGGGTGCTCCTTCCAGCACTTGCAGGGGGCGTGCAAATGGTGGAAGGCGCATGCTCTTCACGTCCAGTGTTGGGAAGGTCAGGCATCGCAACCGACACAATTGGACTCTCCTTGTGGATTTGGGATTTCGAAGAATGCACAGTTCTTTGCTGTGCTGCTTTTGCCAGCTTGAGTCTTTTCATTTTTCTAGCGAGAGGCTGAGTGCTTCCATCCTCATGTGAAGCTGAACCACTAGCCATGAACATAGGCCAGGGCCTCAGCCGTTCCTTGCCACTCCGTGTCGTAAATGGCATATTGGCAAGTTTACGCTTCTCCTCCGACAATTTTATTTTAGGTTTTGGAGTCCTTTTTTTTCTGATATTTGGTGTTTTGGATTTGACATGCTCTGTACTATGACATTGGGCATCGGCCTTGGCAGACGACGTTGCTGGCATTTCATCGTCTCGGCCATGACTAGTGGCAGCAGCTTCAGCACGAGGTGGAAGTGGATCTTGATCTTTCCCTAATTTTGGAACCTCAACATTTTTGTTCTCCATATTTTAATAGGCACAACTAAAAGGCACCTCAGGTAAACAATGGAGATGGATACTAGTATACAATTATGGACTGCCTGCCGAGTGCAGACACAGAGGTAGCCACAGCCGTGAACTACCGTACTGTACTGTGTCTGCTGCTAATATAGACTGGTTGATAAAGAGATGTCTATGTAACTATGTATGTATAAAGAAGAAAGAAAAAAAAACCACGGTTAGGTGGTATACAATTATGGACGGACTGCCTGCCGAGTGCAGACACAGAGGTAGCCACAGCCGTGAACTACCGTACTGTACTGTGTCTGCTGCTAATATAGACTGGTTGATAAAGAGATGTCGTAGTAGTATGTATGTATAAAGAAGAAAAAAAAACCACGGTTAGGTGGTATATACAATTATGGACGGGCTGCCGAGTGCCGACACAGAGGTAGCCACAGCCGTGAACTACCGCACTGTACTGTGTCTGCTGCTAATATATAGACTGGTTGATAAAGAGATAGTATACTCGTAACTAGTATGTATGTATAAAGAAAGAAAAAAAAACCACGGTTAGGTGGTATATACAATTATGGACGGGCTGCCGAGTGCCGACACAGAGGTAGCCACAGCCGTGAACTACCGCACTGTACTGTGTCTGCTGCTAATATATAGACTGGTTGATAAAGAGATAGTATACTCGTAACTAGTATGTATGTATAAAGAAAGAAAAAAAAACCACGGTTAGGTGGTATATACAATTATGGACGGGCTGCCGAGTGCCGACACAGAGGTAGCCACAGCCGTGAACTACCGCACTGTACTGTGTCTGCTGCTAATATATAGACTGGTTGATAAAGAGATAGTATACTCGTAACTAGTATGTATGTATAAAGAAAGAAAAAAAAACCACGGTTAGGTGGTATATACAATTATGGACGGGCTGCCGAGTGCCGACACAGAGGTAGCCACAGCCGTGAACTACCGCACTGTACTGTGTCTGCTGCTAATATATAGACTGGTTGATAAAGAGATAGTATACTCGTAACTAGTATGTATGTATAAAGAAAGAAAAAAAAACCACGGTTAGGTGGTATATACAATTATGGACGGGCTGCCGAGTGCCGACACAGAGGTAGCCACAGCCGTGAACTACCGCACTGTACTGTGTCTGCTGCTAATATAGACTGGTTGATAAAGAGATAGTATACTCGTAACTAGTATGTATGTATAAAGAAAGAAGAAAAAAAACACGGTTAGGTGGTATATACAATTATGGACGGGCTGCCGAGTGCCGACACAGAGGTAGCCACAGCCGTGAACTACCGCACTGTACTGTGTCTGCTGCTAATATAGACTGGTTGATAAAGAGATAGTATACTCGTAACTAGTATGACTATAAAGAAAGAAAAAAAAACCACGGTTAGGTGGTATATACAATTATGGACGGGCTGCCGAGTGCCGACACAGAGGTAGCCACAGCCGTGAACTACCGCACTGTACTGTGTCTGCTGCTAATATAGACTGGTTGATAAAGAGATAGTATACTACTAATATTATATATACTGGTGGTCAGGTCACTGGTCACTAGTCACACTGGCAGTGGCACTCCTGCAGCAAAAGTGTGCACTGTTTAATTTTAATATAATATTATGTACTCCTGGCTCCTGCTATAACCTATAACTGGCACTGCAGTGCTCCCCAGTCTCCCCCACAATTATAAGCTGTGTGAGCTGAGCACAGTCAGATATATATATACATTGATGCAGCACACTGGGCTGAGCAGTGCACACAGATATGGTATGTGACTGAGTCACTGTGTGTATCGTTTTTTTCAGGCAGAGAACGGATATATTAAATAAAACAAACAACTGCACTGTCTGGTGGTCACTGTGGTCGTCAGTCACTAAACTCTGCACTCTCTTCTACAGTATCACAGCCTCAGGTCAATCTCTCTCTCTCTCTCTCAACCCTAATCTAAATGGAGAGGACGCCAGCCACGTCCTCTCCCTATCAATCTCAATGCACGTGTGAAAATGGCGGCGACGCGCGGCTCCTTATATAGAATCCGAGTCTCGCGAGAATCCGACAGCGTCATGATGACGTTCGGGCGCGCTCGGGTTAACCGAGCAAGGCGGGAGGATCCGAGTCTGCTCGGACCCGTGAAAAAAACATGAAGTTCGTGCGGGTTCGGATTCAGAGAAACCGAACCCGCTCATCTCTAGTTACAGGCTGTGTTTGAAAAATTAGGAGAAGATTAGTTGCTGGTTCGCTCTTTATCTCTGTCCAGGGTTTGATACATCGACCCCTAGAGCTGCAGGCGTGTTCTGGGTCAACACACACACACACTCTGTCATAATGGTGTGAAGCTTACTGGTGGCAAAAGAGAACAATGGCTTGGACAACTGTACATATGATGTCAAACATGTTAAAGCTTACATGACACAGGATCTTTTCCAGATCTATGTTATTATGTGCCTTTTCTTATAGGGGTCACCTTGTATTTTAGGTTAAACCTCCATGTAGGTTTACATGTCACTAACATCCAAGTTTGCAGTCATGTGACTTGTGTCTAAGATGTCGCCACTACATGGTACTGAATGGATCTGCTGCAATCTCTCCAATACTGGTGCAGTCCACAAAATGGCAGCCTCCATTCTGCACTTCAAAGCAGACGTGTCACCAGGTCCTAGAGCTTTTTTTCTTTTTTTTAGCTTTACTACAGCAGCTTATGCACTATGTAATAATGGAAAAGAATAGGAGTATACCGTAACCCCAATCACACCTTGAGAGACAGCACTATGTGTTCCCCACATGGCAAGATGGCCATGGTTATAGCGCATACTGTATCTCCCGAAGGGTGTGGTTCATAGGGCCGACCACACTTAGGCCGACAATGTCTAGGTCGACCACTTTTGGTTGAGAGTAACTGAGTCGACACCCAAAATAGATCGACATTAACAAGGTCGACATGAGAAAAGGTCGTTGTTGTTTTTTTTAAATGGTGTCGTTTTCTTCGTAAAGTGACCGGGAACCCCAATTAGTGCACAGTGTCCCCTCGCATGGCTCGCTTTGCTTGCCATGCTTCGGGCAAGGTGCCTCGCTGTGCTTGGCACAGGTTACCGTTCCCAACTGTAGTCCACGTGGATTGTAAAGTATGAAAAAGTTCAAAAAATTAAGAAAAAAATTGTAAAAAACTCATGTCGACCTAATACATGTCGACCCATAGTGGCCGACCTAATGACTGTCGACAGAGACCGGATACCCTCCCAAAATGTATGAATGGAAAACGGGCAACAAATTAGACCATGCCCCTTAATCAGATCAGACCATGACACTTTATAGCACAGACCACACCCCTTTGCAATAGGTTACACTGTTTGTGGGGGAGATTTATTCAAGCTTGGAGCAAGACAAAATGGAGAGATAGAAAGTACCAACCAATCAGATCCTGTCATTTTTTAAACACAGCCTGTAAAATGACAGTTAGAAGCTGATTGGTTAGTACTTTATCACGCTCCAAGCGTTCATAAATCTCCCCGTGTGTTTAAAAGTGTACGGTCTAGAGCAAAAAACAAACAAAGTAACCCTCCCCCATGGTGGCAAGAAGAAGTGTGAAGCCCAAATGGCACTATTTTTGTGCTGCGTCAAGCACTTTGGTCAGGTTTAGACATTTTCTACGGTTAAACCGGGCCTGTCTCAGCGCGTAAAAAACAACAACTGAATTGCGCGCTCCAATCTCCCATCACTTTAGATGGGAGATTGGGCGCGCAAAAGCAATTAAACCATCCCCATAATATTAAGTTATAAATTCAAAAGTGTGATACGTTAGCCACTATTCTGGTTAGTTGATTAAAATGTGCAGAATATTTTATACTCTTACATTTTCCTGAAAGGTCTTACAAAACCTAAAAGTGAAAATATATAAGTGTCGTCAGCATTTATGATGTTTTCTCCCCTTTTTAAGCTAGGTTTTTAAAGGTTTACATTTTTATAAGTATGTAATGGAGAACAGCGGAATTCACCTTGGATGTCTTTGCCCCTCCTGTCACACATACACCCAGCTCTCTCCTAAACTAGAGGGCAGACAAGGTTACCAGGTCAATGCTGGGATATTATCAGGTCATTGTAAAGTCCACTTGGGAACAATTACTTTCGGTCACGGCTAAATGGGCGCTTGATTGAATACCTGTAAGACAGCTCGCATCGCACAGATAACAATCCTCGCGGCAATGGAAAAATTAAAAACCCCAATGATTCAGCCTTTATTACTCAAATGAACCCAAGTGTTCAATAAAGAAATACTGGTATGCGCAGGATGCAGGGCCTAAATTGAAATGCCACCTCATTAAACAATAATATCTAATTTTATCTAAATGAATTTTTATGAAAGAATGGCAGACAGCGCACGAATTTTCAAAATGAATGATCGCAAACTATACATAATTTTTTCCCAAATCTCTGTGAGGTTGGTGGAGGGGGGGGAGGTAGTATAAGGATAATGTCAACAGTAAATGTGTAATGAAAATTGCATTATTTTCTCAATAAAAAATGGTTAACATTAAACTGGAATCATCATAGATGCATAAAGGATTTCATTAGAGAACCAACAGCCAGAATAAAAGACAGAAAATCGTTTCCTTCTCGTGCGGCGTACTCTCTTTAACTTTTTCGCTCCTGGGTTATAGGCAAGCAGACAAAGTTATTGTTAGTTTCACAACCTCAATGCAAAAAGTATTGTGGTAGACAGCGGAAAAAGTCCCCAACCATTCAGATTTTTAGTGGGACAGTCCCTATTTGAGGGCCTCTGTCATGCTGCACGGGAAACGGGAGGTATGGTCCATTCTGCAGTATGCCTGCAGACCAGCGGTC